>NW_026682793.1:0-212210 GCF_029962835.1 Magnolia sinica | reverse complement strand
TTAGCTTAGCCTAGTTTAACTTCTACACTTTTGTTTTATGATGTTGTAACAAGTTTAGATTGATTGGTGTGACTTAGTTTGTCTTTCCACTTTTGTTCAATACATCATTGTAATAAGTTGGATTAGTTTTATTTTATGCATAACCTCATCATTGGACCCTAATCTTTAAATCTTTAGTGATTTTCTAAGCCACAACTTGCTAGGCAAACCATGATCATCTCATGACCGCCTCACTATCATCCAGGTCCACAGGTGTTAAAGTCTCTTGATATACATTGATACACCATCCTATAATAACTTGAGCTTTTAGAGCAAGTTGTTATTTAACATGGTATCAGAGTGGAATGTCAAGTGTTCGAATACCGGGGGCAACAAATATGCCTCCATAATATATTCTCCCACCAGGGGCCAAGCCTCTTTATAGTTCTGAGTGTTTATCCACCCTTGCCCAATATACTCAAGATTTTAAAGACTTCATTATCTTTCTATGATTATACTACATTCTAATTTAGTTTAATAAAATATGCACCAGGAAAAGTGAAGAATTCTCCTGCATTTCTTATGTATTGATTTAACCTCCAATTGGATTTTATAGAGATATTCAACTTATACACATAGAAAGAAATACTATACATGGTGGAACTATAAAATCTATATACATGGAAGAAAATCTAGATAATGATTCGCTATCACCTCCCCTCAAACTGATACATCTTATATACATGGAAAGATGGAAGTAAATAAAATCTATATATATATATATATATATATATATATATATATATATATATATATATATATATATATATATATATATATGGAAGAAAATCTAGATAATGATCTGTTATCACCCCCCTCAAACTAAGGTGGTAGATTAACCAACAATAGTTTGTGAACTAGAAAAGCATGTCGGGCGATCGTTAGACTCTTCATGGGAATATCCACAATTTGATCCTAAGAGGCAACATGTGCAAGAGAAATAATGCCTAAAACTTTCATGAATAAAATGACAATCCACCTCAGTGTGTTTTATCTTTTCACGAAAAATTGGATTACAAGTAATGTAGATAGCATTAGTCATTCTTGATCGGTACCCTTGATCGATCAAGATTGCTCAAGGAGACCCTTGATTGATTAAACTTGGACTTCGATTAATCAAACCACTGTATGATTTTTCAACTTGGGTTGCTAGACAAAAAATGACGCGTTCAATCAATCAAACATCAGCTTCAATCAATCGATTGAAGTTTACTAGGTTCTATTGCATAATCTGATTTTTCAAAAATTTGAGGATTTCTCTTGTAACTTTTTACTTTTGTGAATTCAATCGATTCTTGGATTGGATCCAACCCATCTAATATTTTTTTCATCGTCAAATTCAGAATAACTAAAGGATTGCTCAGATCCGAAATATCCGGGATCTACAATAATTAGTTAAAAATTATTTTCAGCATAGTTTAACATCATATACACTATTCGTAAATCATTGTGGGAAATCTCTCCATCGGATCACCCTAGGACTCGAGGTCCTAACATAATTTGGCTTAAAGGTCCATTGATTCGAATATTCCTAGATTGATACGGCTGGATTTCTCAACGTTGATTATCCCAAAATTCGAGATCTCATTCAAAACTAATTATCTCTTTCATCAAAACTTCCTCACAGATCATCCACTAACCTATCCTTCCCCTAAGAGCACCCCTTACAATTAGTTAAATGCTCAGTTTTATTAATAACCCGAAAAATTAAATTATTAATTTGATTAATCTGCTTCTCATATGGTTTGAAAAATCATGGTCGTTATAATTAAGTTTCAAATTTAATTTTATGGTTGAGAATGCGATGGTTGTGAAAATGTAAAGTATGTGATTGAATGGATGTTTGAATATAAATTTGATGTGGATACAGAATACATTAAATTACGCCTCTAAGAAATTATTTGGTGAATGCATATATACACTTAGTATACGAGTCATGGACCATAACTTGGGTATGAGGGCGCACACTCTGTATCCGAATTGCGAGGTGTGACATCAACAAAACCCTAAAATCCAATGGAGTTTTACCATATAATATCTGAACTAATGTAAATTATCAAAAGTACTTTTGGAGGTGAAATGAACAAATGTCCTCATCTACAGTAAACCACTATTAAAAGTCTAAATAACTTTTAAAACATGTATTTTTTAAGGATATAATTTTCAAAATTTTTAATTGACTAAATACCCTATCTTTTGTGTGACTAAATGGTCCTGTTACTATATCATTTGAGTTTCTTAATATGCATTTGTGTATGAGTAGTATACACACGTACTTCTCTTGTTTGTACAAAAGTACTAAATCTCAAAAAGTTTGTACACTTGTTAGTAGACGGTGTTAGTGTGATCAATGAGTGCATGTGTTAGGTAAATCTTAGATTACCATTGTTTTCTTATTTTTTAAAATATTTTTTCCCTAATCTCAATTTTTAACAAAAGGATGTGGATATTGGTGCTCTGTAGGCCCACCATGATATATGTGTTTTGTCCATGCTGTCTATACATTTTTCTAAATATTTTAAAGCATGAATCCAAAAATGAAGTAGATCGAGATCTCATTTGGACCACACCAAAGGAAATAACGGTGATTGAACACCCACTATTAAAAACTTCTTGGGACCACAAAAGTTTAATTTGGATGAAGTTGATATTTTTGTTATTTTTGTTTTCCCTTCATCTTGGTCCATGTGACCTAATTAACAATAGGTTAGATAGAAAATAAAAATTACAATAGGCTCAGGAGTAAGGTTATACATCAAGCCGAGTCGAGTCGAGCTGGGCCAAGCTCGACTTGACTCATCGGTGCTATACTTGAGTTCAAACTCGAGCTCAACATTGAAGCTTGGCTTGTTTGCCAAAGCTTTCGAGTCGAGCTAGTGGTTCGAGTTGAGTTGAGCTTACCTCGAGTCGAGTCGAGCTTGTTCATATGTTAACCCAGTGCCTAACCCGACCCAAACCCGCACCCGACTCAACCTAGCGCCCAACTCGAGCCCCACCCAGACCCAAACCCGCACCCGACTAAAAAATAAAAAATCAATGAGCCTGAAATCATACACATCTATGATATATATATATATAATCATTAATCATACCTTTGTGGTGGCCAAATGGGCTAAGAGTAGCCGCCGAGTTGGCTGAGACGAGTCGGGTTGGGCACGGGCTGAGAGTAGTTGCCGAGTGGGCCGAGACGAGTTAGGTTGGCGCGGATAAGAGGGGGGGGGGGGGGGCGGGCTGGGTAAGGGAAAGGGGGAAAGTTATAATATTAATATATAATACTCGAGCTCGAGCTTTGAGTCGAGTCGAGTTGATCTGCACCATGCTCGAACTCGGCTCAATTTCAACTCGAGTTTTTAAAAGTGAGCTTGACTTGCCCTGAGTCGGCCTTTCAAGCGAGTTAATCCGAACTGAATCGAGCTGAGTCTCGTGAGCTTTTCAAGCTAGTTGGACTCCCATATACCCCTACCGGGGAAGTTTTTAATGGTGAGCGTTTAATCACCACTGTTTTCTAGCAATCTAGTCCCCTTGAGATTGCATCTGCTCAATTTTTAGCCCATGTCCTAAAATAATATGGAAAAAATAAATGGACAACATATATAGATAAAATACATATATCATAGTGGGGCCACTAAGCACTGTCCAGTGGAACTGGATTGCATACTAAGTAACTCAGTATGCTAAGCGTACTGAGTAAACTTTGCGGGGCTTACCCTGATTTATGTATTTTATCCACTCGGTCCATCCATTTTACCAGATAGTTTTAGGGCTTGATCTCAAAAATGAAGAATATCCAAAACTCATGTGGACCACACCACAAGAAACAGTACTGTGAATTGAATTTCTGCCATTGAAAAATTATTGGGGTCTACCGAAGTTTTGGATCAAGCTGATATTTTTTCACTTTATCCATGACCGTGTGATCTTACGGGCAGGTTGTATGACAAATAAACATTACTGTGGGTCCTAGGAAGGTTTCAACGGTGGAAATCATTATTTCCACTGTTCCCTGTTGTATGGTCAACTTGAGCTTTGGATATACTTCAATTTTGGGATCAACTGCTGAAACGAGCTGAAAAAAATGGATGGACAGCATAGATAAACTACATATATTCATGGCGGGCACAACAGAGTTTACTCAGTACGATATAAGCGTACTGAGTAACTCAGTACGCAATCCGATTTCCTGTCCAGTTGCCGTCGCTGCTAGCAGCGTAAGCAGGAAATCCGTACCCTTAACAAAACATATGTGGGACCATCTCTATAAACGGTCCCAACTGTAACCAAGAAAATGCTGAAAAACTCCAATTTATAATCCTTATCTGTCTATAATCAGCTTTCATTTTTCTATCTCAATTCAATCTATAATAATCATTTTCCAAAAGTCATAAAGATTAGCTCCCAGCTTCTCACTTATAGTAAGTGGAAATTGTGGACCCCACGTATGGTAGTGTTACATGCATGTGGACCTCACTAAAAAAAGTACTTCCATATCTTGCACATGTGGTTAGGTAAACAAGATCTTTCATGGGTATGGAATAAAACTCATCAAGTTCATGGCACGAGCATGGCACAATGGCACGAGCTCCAATCCACCCATTAGGTTATTTTGACTCTTTAGATGTTTCCCCATAAATAAATCTGGTCCACTCAGCATGTGGGCCACAATATTAGAAACAAGTGGATGCTATGAGATACCTTTTTTCAGTATTGACGCAAGGATGAATGTGATGAGGTTAAACACTGTCTTTTGCGGGGGTAATTACTCCAAATTCACGGAGCTTCTCTCGACTCCTCATAGAGTTACCACGAATTCACAAGAAAAGAAGAAAATAGGAATAATTTCTAGAAATTTATAAATTAATTGATAATTGAAATAAACGAGTTTACAATCCTTTAAATAGGATACTAAACCTTGAAAGAAGTTTTGGAATTAAACCATAAACACTCCTAGAAATCGTGACTTACTATAAATGGTAAACTTGATATTTATAGACGTTGTGTTTCTATTAGTCATCACGGTTGTTGGCCAAAACTAGTATCCTATTTAGCCCAACCATGTGATTCTCCTAATTATCCTAAGCATTTTTCATGTTGGATGCAACTTATAAAGCCTAATAGATTAAGATTTATAATTAAATTAAAATTTACTATAAATAGTTAAAACAAAAATAAGACAGAATTTTGAACTGATGGAATCTCACAAATTCGGTGTGGGCAACCTGCTATGCGGGGTTGGGTGGCTAAAGTAGCCCGTCCTGCCCCAAAATAATATATGGCACGGCGGATAACTCATTTCGGTTTGCGAGATACGTTCGTTTTAAGATTCTGACGGTCCGGATCACTTTCACCTTCGATCAGGCCTTTTTTGGTCCATCTTGACCATGAAATCATCCATGACCCACTTTAAATCAAGTATCTACCATTTTCATGGTAGGGATGTCCAACATAAGTGACATGTTAGGGTGCAACAACCTGTGGAGCTTTTGGTAATCAGTTCTCCTTGAAATTTGTAGAATTAGATTATCTTGCGCCTACTTGTGGGGCCACCGTGATGTGTGCTTGACATCCAATCCATCCGTCATGTGGGCCCCCTCATGTTGTGTGGCCCACATGAATTTTAGATTGATCTCATTTTTTAGTGTGTCGATTCATCCTTGTGGGGTTGCATCTTCTTAATGGAATGGATTAGATGGCATATATAGAACACGGTGGGACCCAAACACTGTCCAGAAGGTTTCAACGGTGGGCCTCTCGATTTCAACTGCTCCCCGTGGTCCGATCCCCTCCTGTTTTGTATTGGGCTGATTTGGCGGATCTTGTAGATGGATTAGGTATGGCCCTAGTGCACACACATCACACGGTGCCAGCATGGCAAGTAGGTGCTGGAATTAATCCATCCATCAGGTTGGTCAGACCTTATACATGGTTTTCAAAAAAAAAAAAACTGACCCAATCAGCATGTGGGTCCAATATTGGAAACCGGTGATTCTTGGGTTGTCGTCAATAAAGTGGGGCTTTCTAATGGACGGATTGGATCTTGGACCGATCATGCCATGATGGCACATGTGTGGCATATACATGAGCTGTACAACCGCGTGGGTCTAACAAAGCTCTTAAATATTATAGTTTATACAACCAGTTGGATGATAAGCTTCGGTCCACCGAGTGAATAATTTTCAACATGTCATGTGCACGCAACATCCAACCCATTTAATAGGTTGGTGTCACCATGAGGATCACCTTGTGCAAAAATCAGCCGCATCCACTCATCAGGTGGCCACAAGATATAAAATAATGTATAGCCACTGATAAATAACAAAATATAAGTATTGTACTTTATTATTTATCCGCTAATATACGTTATTTTATATAGTGTGGCTGCCCCGATCAGTGGACGGGTTTGATTTTTTCAAAGGGTTGGATGTAGCTTATTCTCACACTTATATACAGATTGTCTAAATTAATAGTGGTGGGTCCTGCATCATGGGTCCATATATTGCGTGTCACATCTAACACATCCAACAGGTGCACCCATCGTGATGATGAAACAAAACAAAAGTCAAGTCGATATAGTTATCAGGTGGGCTACATTGAATTTGGAAGCCTTTGAGGGGTGTCCATTGTCTTTTATGGTGTGGCCCACTTAATGAGCTGGATCGGTCTCATTTTTGGTTGGTATTATCATCAATGGCTGGGTGCAGGACTGTTTAGGTGTCCCAAAATTCTTCAAAATAAAAAAAAAAAAATTCCACTCGAAAACAAGCTTAAATGAAAGTGAGTTGTATCATGTACTTGAATGGTACACAATGCGAGCGGGACCGTCCACGGATTCACACTAGACAAATGTACAATTGTGACATGCACGTGCCTCAATCAAGTGCTCACATGCTACCATACGACTCCAAAATCAGATTAATTGGATGATCCTAACCTGTCCAGCACGCTGGCCCCACCGTGAATAATCAATAATCTCAACCATTGATTTCCTGGGTCCCCTCATGTCTTGCCTATGGTTCCAAAGAATCAGTTTTATCAGTCAATCCTGATAGTCCCATCCCTGGTCAAGATAAGGTATATCTGCAAAACAGAAGGTCAACCAATCGACGGATGGGCCCATCTTAATGTTATAATGGACGGTTCAGATCGATGTAATGGACTAGCAAGTGTCCCAATGAAACTAGGAGCACAAAATCTACTAATACAAGCTGCAGAACCTAGTTCGGAAATTTAGACCTCCTTTGGAGGCCTCAATGATTTCCATTTTATTATTAGAACGTAGTTAAAATGTATACACCGAAAGTTGGGTGTAAACACCCTATACAAGGGATTATTCCTAGCTAATCAAGGAGACCTTGATTCTTCCCTTACACTGAATCTAAGATGATTGTTGTAACTACAATAGGACTCATCACTACATGTTTACCACCATCTTCAACCCAGCTTAGAGAACCATGCATCAAATACTCCTCTATTTTTGTTTGGGCCACTAATGTAACAGTGAAATTGAGCTTTTCATTCTTCTCTTCGAAAACTAATGTGTCAGGATTAACCTTAACATCAAAACCTTCCATGGGTCCCACTTTGGCCTGATATGTCGAAATTCCGTTCCCAACGTTGGTTACTGTCCGTCGAAATTCCTTGATGATGCCGGTATCGTTGGGTTTGACAAACACAATGAAAGATGGGTAATTGAGATCGGAAGACGGGTTCGAGCAGTTGAAGTTGGATGACCTTGTGACGGCTTGGAATTGCTCCTTGGTGTAATTCAAAGCGCAAAGCAGCTGTTCATAGTCTCGGGTGTCTGCATCGTAGATTAGACCAGGGTCGAGCGCCTTGTTCGGGTTGATGTGACCGGCTCCAAGGGCGAGAGGAGTGGCTAATTCAAGATCATTGCCAGAATCTTTGATAGGAAGCAGCGTGTTATCCAATGCATCAGATGTAGTGATCATCGCAGAGCGAATTGCAGCAGGGCTCCAGTCTGGGTGTGCCGCTCTCAAGAGGGCAGCTACACCAGCCGCATGTGGACATGACATTGATGTTCCAGATAGGAAATTGAAGTCATTAAATAACTGATGTGATCCACCTGATTCTAGTACTGAAACATTACGAGGCCATGATGCCAGTATGAACGAGCCAGGGGCAACAAGGTCTGGCTTCAGGACACCAGGACAGCTCGACGATGGCCCTCTGGAACTATAACCACTAACGGTCGGGGCCGGTTTCGTTCCCAAGAGTGTCTCACCAAACTTAATACTAGCAGTTGGGTTGGGACCCCCTTTGATGTAGTCCAAGATGGTCTGGGAATCTTCGGGCTTTAATATGGCTGCCGGGAATTCAAAGGTGATGAAGAATTCAAGGTAAGAAGTGTTTGATACGAAGAGTCCTGCAGCAACTTTGGAAGAGGAAACCAGTTGGATCTGGTCACTGAGCAGGTCGGTATCAGAATCATTACTCACACACACAACAATCTTGTAACCAACCTTCTCTAGTAGCGTTTGATTGTCACAAGCTCCCATGAAAACTATAGGTGTTTGATTCAATGTGGTAGAATTGGCAATGTATAACGAATCCCCCACAACAGAAACTCCATTCCCGAGCGTGATGGTCCCCGTGAATCGACGGTCCACAGTGCTTGCACCGACAGTAAGTGCCCAAGGAGTGCCATTATGTAGGGTCCCTAAAAATGGCCCATCATTTCCTGCCGACAACGATACGAAAATACCCTTCTCCATTGCTGCATATGAGGCAATGGCAACTGGGTCATTGTACAAAGGTACACCATTTAGTCCCAGGGAGATGGATATGACATCACAGCCGTCGGATATTGCATGATCTATCCCTGCAAGGATATCAGCTACGGAGGTTCCTTCCTCCCATAGGACCTTATATGCAGCGACGCGGGCACGTGGGGCCATGCCTGTGGCAGTGCCGGAGGCATACCCGAAGTAGGACGCGCCTTCAGCGTAGGAACCTGTGGCGGTGGACGCTGTGTGGGTGCCGTGTCCATCAGTGTCCCGAGGAGAATTGATAGCGAACGTTACGTTGGGGTTGGCTGCTGTAATCCCCTTGTTGAAGAAGCGAGCCCCGATGAGCTTCCGATTACACGCCGATGAATTGAACGCCGTTCCTTGCTCGCATGTTCCTTTCCATCTTGATGGCACCGGCGCCATCCCATCATCGTCGAAGCTCTTACTCTCCGGCCATATTCCTGAATCGATCATGCCGATTATCACATCCTCACCGTAATTTGATGCTGGCCATATGCCGGAGGCTGGGGTGAGACCGAGGAATTGGGATGTGTGAGTTGTATCGACAGTGATCGGCATGTCAGGGTATGATGATACGTAGCCATGTGATTTCTGTAACTCTTGTAATTGAGTTGGGGAGAGGCGTGCACTGAAGCCGTGCATGGCATGATCATAAGCGTAGATGAGGGTAGAGGTGGGCCAGCCAGGGCCGTCGATGTCCTCGACGGCTGAGAGGGTGGCGGCGTACCAGCTCCGGTGGTCGGAGAAGGCATTGGGCATGATGGATAAGTCCATGTGAACAATGTAAGTGGCCATTTGTGATGATGTGTGGCTGAGATGGATGATGGTGATCACGAGCCATAGGTAGAGGGATGTAGAAGTGGCCATTGATTGGGTTTGCATGGTTAGTCCGTGACTGCCTACACTTGGTATATATAATTGAATAAGATGAGTACTGGGACAGAATAATTGGATAATCTACCCGAGTATTGACAATAAATACTCGGGATCTCATGGGGAATTATCACATTCGTTCGGACGTTTGCGTGGGGTCCACCGTGATGTGAATGTTGAGTCTAAAAGGTACGCATGGTGTGCCTTATCATGGGGAGCGGATTAGGTGCAGCCCTGACCGTGGGGTCCATCTTGATGTACGTGTAGAATATCCACGCCGTCTATCCGTTTTGCGTTTTCATTTTAGGGCGTGAACCCAAAAGTGAAGCAGATACAAATCTCAGGTGGACCACACTACAGGAAATAATGGTGATTGAACGTCAACCGTTAAAAACTTCGGAGGGTCAACCAAAAGGGGAAAATAAATAAATACCATCTTGATTTAAAAAAACAATTTGTGGCCCATAGTAAGTTTTTAATGACCAATCACCACTGATTCCTTGTAGTGTGGTTCGCCTAAGATTTCCATCTTGTTCATTTTTTGTGTCATGCCCTCAAATGACACAAATACATCAAGGTGGGGCCCCACGGTCAGGGCTTCATCATGTTGAGTGAGGCCCACGCACTTAATCTGCTCCCTTTATAATGTTAACCGTACATCCAAAGAATTATCCAATCCAGAACTCAAATTGGATAGGCTGCAGACGTGGCGCACTGGATTTTTGGTTTGTACATTTATCTTGCCGGGGCGTAATCGATAAATGGGTTGGATGACATATAGATAACATAATGGACCCCACATTCCATCTGGACATTCATATGGGGATGGAGATTCGTCAATCAGTAACTGGTGCGTACGATCTCCGGCTATGATTGCTGCATGGATGCCTGGTCCCTGAGATGGTTGGGGTTCAGCTTCCGTACAAGGGAGCTTTACTCGCAATCTACCGCCAAAAAGCCCGTTCAGTGACCACCTTGACAGTGAGATTTGATTCGTGGGACGTATGCCGTGAGAAAACACCTAGATTCTGGCAGACTGAGTGGAGATACCTCGTTTCAAAACTTGAGGTCTTGACATCGATCCCCAGCGGGGGTGGCTAACATGGAGTGTGTGTACGGACATAGGTGTGTACTGCACTTAGATCCATAGCTCAACTGGCAGACTGAGTGGAGATACCTCGTTTCAAACCTTGAGGTCTAGACATCGATCCCTAGCGGGGGTGGCTAACATGGAGTGTGTGTACGGACATGGGTGTGTACTAACAAGCTAACCACAACTCCCTAGCGGGGGTGGCTAACATGGAGTGTGTGTACGGACATGGGTGTGTACTAACAAGCTAACCACAACTCCCTAGCGGGGGTGGCTAACATGGAGTGTGTGTACGGACATGGGTGTGTCGGTGCTCTGTAGGCTCCACCATGATGTTTGTGTTTCATCCATGCCGTCCATCTATTTTTCTAAATAATTTTATAGTATGAGATCAAAAATAAGGTATATCCCAATCTCAAGTGGACCACATTACAGGAAACAGTTTTGAATGAACGGCCATAAAAGTTTTGGATCAAGATGATCTTTGTTTTTCTCCCGTCATCTAGGTCTATATGACCTAATCAACAGATTGTATATCCAATAAACAGTACAGTGGGCCTTAGGAAGATTTTAATGGTGGATATCCAATCACTATTGTTTTCCTGTGGTATGGTCCACCTGAGATTTATATCCCTTTCATTTTTGAGATCAAGCCATAAAATATCTGTAAAATCGAATGAACGGCATGGATGAAAAACTTACATCATGGTGAGGCCCACAGAGCACCGACCATCAGCCACCGGGCTACTGGCAAGGGGAGTAGCAATCCATTTCCGAAATGCAGCCCTACCCACCAATCAAATCTTGCCACCCGAGCTTCTCACTACCCAGGCGTGTCCTTTCTATGGTGGGCCCCGGCCTTTCTACTGTCCCCCCTTGCTTCCTTTAGTGTGGCCCAGTCAAGATTTTGGGTGTAGTCCCAACTTGTGTGTGGGTGGGAGTGGGTGGAAGCATCTAATGAACAGGTTAGATGGGACTCACGTACACATCACGGTGGTCCCTTCACTGCTACAGTATGTGATCATTCTCTGGATTTCAGTTCCTACAAATGGGGCCATGGTTCAGTTATCCGTAGCCTGGTCTAATAGACGGTTTTGGGTGGACCATGATCCAACAATCATCACTATTGGATGATCCTGTCCACTATTCTCATGTCTCTTTTTTAGTCGACCATGCACAATTGCTGTGTTTCTTAATAATCCATTTGCAGGCGACTTGTCTAACTTGCAAAATTGTCCTATCAAGCCGATTCTCGGTACATGGTCAATCCGAAACTAAATCGACGGTCCGGATCAGTGAAGCATGGCCCCCATTTTTAGTAACTAAAAACTTAAGTATAGTGGGGAAGCCGATTGACTATGGCACGGCGTGGCCCAAGTTATGTGGGGCCGACAGTGATGTATGTGTTTTATCCATCCGTCCATCTGTTTTTCCATCTCATTTCAGCTTATGAGCACAAAAATGACGCAGATATAAAGCTCAAGTGGACCACACCACAGAAAACAGTGGGGATTAAACAGACACCGTTGAAAACCTGTGGGGGAGGCTGTAGAAGTTTTAGATCAAGCTTATATTTGTGCTTTTCCTTCATCCATGTAACCTCATGAACAAGTTAGATGGCAAATAAAATATTTTGGTGGACCCTAGGAAATTTTCAACGGGGGTATTCAATCCCTTTTTGTTTTTGTTTCTGTTTTTTGTTTTTGCTGTGGTCTGATTGAGACTTGGATGTGCATCATTTTTAGGTTTGTGTCATAAAATGAGCAGGAAAAACGGATGTGCGGTGTGGCTAAAACACATACATCATGGTGGGTCCCACAGAGCCTGGGTCACGTCGTGCCGCAGGGATACCCTGTGGCGGGTGCCAGAGGCAATCCGCTTCCATACTGAGGGTATCCTTCAGTCACGGATCCTATGATTTCTCAGGACGGACCAAACAATGCTCTTCTTATCTGTCCATTCCTTTGTCTTTACACTGAAAGTTGAGCTGGTGGGACCACCTTTCTACTGGGCCCTTGTTGTTGAGATGCCGCAGGGTCACTTCAACTAGTGGACCTTAACCTAATTTTTAACGGGTCCACCATGTGCAGCTATTATATGATCCTGGACCCGAGGAGCTGCTTAGAATCCTTGAGTTTTTTGTCAGCTTGTAAAAGTGGGGCCTCTGGTTAACTCATCCAAACCGTTGACCCACTGCAGATGGATTACCACCAAAAGATATCCTTAAAGGAACAAAATTAAGCCTCACATTTGGAACCTACAAAATAGACGGTTGATAATTGAAGCGCAACAGCTGTCCACATGCATTTGATCAAAAGGTCAAAGATGGGATGACTTGGGTCTTCCGTTCCGGGAGATCTCCAGTCATGGACCATGCTCAGCAGGGACCCATTGGATCAACGGTTAGGATCACTAAACTATGGGCCCATTGGTACCAGCTGAAAACTGGAGAATACTATGCATATCTTAGGTCGAGAATCATAAAATTCCACTATCATAGGATAGATTTTTATAAAATATCCTGGACCATGTATGGAGATTACATAGGCCGATAGGTTATGAGTGGCTCTTATCATTTTCTAGCGGGCCCCACCTTAGAATATTTTTCTAAGTCTTCCACGATTGTAACACGCTATCTTCGGAAAATTGAAAAAGAGAGGAATTAACACATGATCTTGACACAGAGAAGGACGTGAAGTTAAAGCACCGTCTTCCTCACGAGGAGCACCGTCTTCCTCGCGAGGATAGCTGCTCTGAATCCACGGAAACCTGGACTCCTCATAAAGAAATTTAAATTCTAATTTGATTGATATATAAATAAACGGGTTTACACCCATTTAAATAGGGATACTAAGCTAAGGAAGAAGGAAGCATATTGCGTAGTGAGTAACTCACTAAGCTTAGCGTACTGAGTAAATTGTGTGAGGTCCACCATGATTTATGTATTTTTTATCATCTCCGTTCATCCATTTTGTCAGTTAATTTTATGGATTGAGGCAAACAATGAGGCATATCCAATGTTCAAATGGACCACACCACTGGAAGCAGTTGAATTGAACGTATACCATTGAAAACTTCTTGGGGACCACAGAAGTTTTGGATCAAGGTTTTATTTGTGTTGTACTTTCATCCATGTCTGTATGATCTTATGAACAGGTTAAATGACAAATAAACATCACTGTGGGGCCTATAAAGGTTTCAACGGTGGAAATCATTATCCCCGTTGTTTCCAGTGGTATGATCCACTTGATCTTTGGATGTGCTTCAATTTTGGGCTCAACCCCTTAAATTATATGGAAAAACATATGGACACCATGGATAGACCACATACATTCAAGGTGATCCGAACTAAGTTTACTCATTATGATAAGAGCCTATTGAGTAACTCAGTACGCAATCCGATTTCATGGAAGAAGTTTCGGAATTAAACTATAATTAGAACTCTTAGAATTTGCAACTTATTATAAATAGTAAACTTACTATTTATAGATGGTCGTGATTCCTACTAGTACGCATGGTTTTCAGTAAAAAAAAAATAGTAAGTGTCCTATTTGGCTTCACCATGCTATTCTCCTAATTATTCTAAGCACTTTTCATATTGGGCACAACTCCTAAAGCCCAACGGATGAATAATTATAATCAAACTAAAACTTACTATAAATAATAAAAATGAAATTAAAATAGGAATTCAATCGTCGATTTGATGGTATTTCGTAAATTTGGCGTACGCAACCCGACATAGCAGGGTTGGGTGGCTAAACTAGTTTGTCCGACCCCAAAATCATATATGATACGTCCAATAGCTCATTCCAATTTGCGAGATGCATCCGTTTAAGTTTTGATCAGGCCTTTTCTAATCCATCTTAGCCATGAGAGTGTCCACATTCTGCTCTACATCAGGCCTGCAATTGTAAAAATATTTTAAAACTAAAATACGGATGTCCCCACCTTTAATAGAGAAGACAATAATATCTCAAAAGATTTTAATTGATCAGGGCATAACCTATCATCAATCAATTCAGATGGTTTACTCATTCATACCATGGCAAGATGACTATAATCATTCCATTGATAACATGAAAAAGGATCTAGATTGAGTGGAGAAATAAAATAAGATTGATATTTGTAGTAAGACATTTATTAGCCTCCACCATAAATAACTATTAATTCCAAAGTATCACTTTGGTCTAATGATGCTAGCTGACAAATCCATGACTTGAAAAATAAAAAAAAATAAAAAATAAAAATGTATGGGTTATAACAAAATGACCCATATTTAAAGATGTAAGACCATTTAAGTGATGCAATTTTCTCTCTCCATGGATTGCCCTATTGCAAATAGGTCAACGACAACTTGGATTGAAGATGGGGCCATCTCATTATCTTTTGATGAGAGTTATGACAAATGTTTTATGACGGTGGCCAAACTCTTCTTTGTATAAATTTTTTATTCCGGAATTGAAAGTATCGTACGGTGTATCGATGATGGAGATCCAGAAATTTAAATTGAAATTACATGCCTAATTGAGAGGCCATCAATATAGAGTCAATCCCATAACCTTCTGCACATTACACCCTTCAGAGAAGCACCTAGATGAGAATAGAAAGCTTTAACATTTATAGACTTGGGGACCCGACCTTGCTTATATAGTGTAGAGGGCTGAGGAGTTTAAAACCCATTAAAACTCTTCTCCCTTAGGCTCCACACGAATTTTTCAATCATAGTCAATCTAAAATGCTGTGCATGTGACACAATTGTAACGCACCACCCCTTACACGATTTTATATGATCACCATTTTGTGGGGTCCACTAGTATGCCCGGATCACATTATCCAATCCATAGAAAAATTCAGACAATTGATTAATAAGGCTTACCTTATATAATTCTTATATTCTCACTCTTGGGCCATATTGATCAATGTTAATGTTTAATTTGATAACATTTTGAAAACACATTTAATTTTAAAGTAAACACCGAAATAGTTAATCAATGCGATTGTTGGACAATATGAATACAATTTGGTCCATCAAGACTACTAGTATAAGATCGTGGTAACCATTACAACATTTAATTTTGGTGAAATGAAACCAACATGGTCACAAATAATACCAGTCTTAATGACATAGATTATAAATTAAAAAGTGTGGTATAAAAATTATACACATAATATGATCATTATACATATCCTTAAGAGGTCCATGAGCTTTTGAATGTTTTCAATGAGATAAGATTTTAGTTTTGTTTACTTAAAATAAATGAAGATCTCTTCAATGACCATAAAAGTAAAATGCACTCAACTCCTATTATAATTGAATACATTTGTGGGGTCAATGACTCCCATAGATGTTACATGCTTTTGAAATACGTGTGATAGAGAGCCCTTCAATGAGCGGATTCACAATAATTTGCTTAGTGCCAATGAAATCTATAGACACTAGATGATTCTAAACTCTTTCATTCACAATAAGATCTCATAGTTTATTGTCCTTCATCAATTTCAACTCATCCTTCATGGCATTAATCCATTGAGATGGGTAAACACTTCGTTTTGCTTGTGTAAAGGATTCAGAATCCTTTTCCACCCCTATGTCAAACTCGTGCTCCTGCAAGTATATGATGTAATTGCATCAAATCGTACGCATCCTCTCTTTTTCAGATCATTTTAATGGCTCACCCTATTGAGTGTGATTTTGAATTCCTTCCTCAGTGTGTTATATAGGAGGTTCATTGTAGTGGTATGCAATGATCACTGCTTAATCACAGGATTTATACCCACGTAGTCTGGAATGGCTACAGAGGAAGTTAGTTCTTTATTCCTCGAATACAAAATTTATAATGTTCTTGCTCCCACTATTTTTAGTATCTTTAATGAATTTGACATTCTCAAACTCAATGACCCTGATGAAGTGGGAAGGACAGTAAAATTAATAAGCTTTTGACATTTCTGGATATCCTATAAAGAAACAACACATGATTCTGGGATTAAACTTTTATTCATGCGGGTTATAAGCTTTTTCCTTAATAGGACAACCCCAAATGTGTAGATATCGGTGACTTGGTTTTACTTATAACTCAAAATGGAAAGGATTGGATTTACTTATAGCTTTAGGGACCCTGTTAAAGATATGAACTGTACTTTTAATCACATCATCTCATAGAGATTCTGGCAATATCGAATTACTATCATACTACGACCCTTTTTCAAAAGGTTGCGATTACGCTTTTTAGCCATACCATTCTGCTCTGGAGTCTTAGGTATATGTAATGGGCAACAACATCATAATCTTCTAAGTATCTATCAAATGGTCCTGGATTGCAACAAAATTCATCATATCTGTCATAGTATTCAACAACATGGTCGGACTTGATGATTATAATATTCTTATTGAGTTAATTTTCAACTTCTGCTTTATAGATTTTAAAAGTATAGGGTATTCAATTTTTCATTTATAAGATAAATGTATCTAAAATGAGAGTAACAATCTATAAAAGTAATAAAATATTTATGCCCATTCTAAGATGTTGTAGGGATTGACCCTTAAATGTCTGTATGTATTACCTCTAAGAGTCCTACACAGCTTGTTGCATATTTCTTTCTAGTTCTGGTATATTTACCCTTAATACAATCAACACATATTTTATGGTTAAAAAAAATCTAAAGAACGAAGAATCCCTTCTCATACTAGTATTTTCAGTCTCTCACGAGAGATATAGCCTAATCAATCGCATGTGCCACAGCATGGAAAAAAATAAATTATATTCTAGTCTTCACTTAGACCATATTTTTTTTATTTTTTTTTCAAGGAAATGTGGACTCATACCACTTGAATTTTGTAAATTTGAAAACTTAGATATACAGCCATTCAGGTGGGCCCCAAACAAAAGCTTCTGGACCCCACCTATCATATAGAACTCCTACACAAGGCTAAACAGGAAACATAGAAAAGAATCAAAAGAAATGGAGGGCCTTGAGAAGAGGGAGCAACAACTAATGAGGCAACTGAAACTGGGCATCAGCAAGCTACCAAACTTTAAGCAGGGCACAACTCCAAACAACTATAAATCAACTAGGCCACAACTTTCCCCCATACTTCTACAATACGCCTGCATTAGCCCGCTCCTACATCCCAAAGCAAAACTGCTACCACCCCATCACAGAAAGCTACCCACACGGAAATTGCAAAAGGAGCTGAAGAGGACTTAAGCCAGAGGTGAAACAGCAGTTGGCCTACCACGCTGCTCCATCGTACCTTACGGGCTACCTAGGTAGAGTCTGATGGATCTTAGCCCTACTCTATCTAAGAGAGCCAGGCCACGAATATGAATAGGAATATCCGAAGGATCCGAGAACGAGGAGAAGGACTGGTGAATGCTTCCTAGTTTTACCAATCCATCTGTTATGTCATTTCCCTCCCTGAAGATGTGGACAAAGGTAATCAGCCCTCTACTCCTGATCTTGTGGACACGAGACAACCAGTAGCCCCATTTCATGACCCCTTTTATCATGTCATTCAAAAGATTTACAATCAGCTTAGAATCTAATTCCACCTGCACCTTTCTCAACCCCTTCTGAAAGCACATGATCAGCCCATCCCAGATGGCTCTTAGCTCTGCAGAGTTGTTGGAACCCAGCTCGTAGCCGATGGCGAAAGCAAAAACAAACTTACCTTTCTCCCCTTTACAGATCCCTCTGCCTCCCGACAGCTCCGGGTTTCCCCTGGACGCACCATCCACATTTAATTTATAGTAACCCTCCATTGGGGGAAGTCATTTCACAACCAAAGGAAATACCTTTTGAGGAGGAGGGGCCGTAATACCCAGGGCCTGAAAAATGCTGTTGTTTTCCAGCAATTTTCTGGAAGAAGGCAGAACTGCCAGACAGAGAGTTCTGAACCAACATGAAATTTGGAGGATTGTTCTGGAGGGGAGGGCCTCTGCACCTTCAAATCTCGCTCTGTTCCCGGTCTTCCAAATCTCCTATATAATAATAATAGGAGCCAAGCCATAGAGGATGAACATTTTACCTTAGGAAGCAGAGGCTGTCCACCAGGTCGAAAATCTAGCTTCTATTGACTTGTTGCACAAGGTTGCAATTCCAAACACGAGCCAAAGTAGTTCCAAACTGCACTAGCTAGATGGCCGAAACTGCAAGGCATTTATTTCTAAATTGTTGTGCAGCACGCCAACAACGTAAGTGAACCGAGATTCAATTAATACCCGGTCTTACCCACAAATGATAAACAGGAAGAAATATAATCTATAAGTAAAATCTAAGTATACCAACAAGCTACAACACAGAATATACATGGAAAAACCTCAACAAGGGTAAAAAAACTACGGGTGTAAACTTCCACTATTAAGAAAATGAGATTAAAAGCAATATACTCACCTTGGACGTATAGAAAACGCTTAGCATTGCTTTATAAAAATTCATTTTTATACATTTTTCATACCCTAGAATAACCCTAGGACCCCTATTTATAGTTTAAGAAACTTCCGTTCCACACCTCTGCGAAACTGCCTCAAAATTACGCAGTCCGCACCAAATCCGCGCAGAATCTACATAACCCTCGACTAGCCGAGAGACCCCCTCAATTGGTCGAGGAAAAAAAACATGACTCTCTGGACTTTGATTCGAGCGCCGCTCGACCAGTCGAGCAATCCCCTTGACCGGTCGAGCAACGCAATGAAAGACCTCCGTTTTACAACGGGCGCATTGGTGTGCTGGCTCCACACCTCAACAATCTCTCACTTGGAGATACATCACCATAATCATTCGTCTTCTACATCCAGAGTGCACTACCTCCCCATCTTTAAGCCTAAAAACCAATCAAAGCTGAATAGAGCTTCAGGTTCTCTCGGGTGACTGTCTTGGTCAGCATATCCGCAGGGTTCTCACTTGTATGAATCTTCTCTAGAGCAATCGATCAATCTTCCAATAATGAACATGTGAAGTGATATCTAATGTCAATATGCTTGGTCCTTGAATGAAAAACTGAATTCTTAGCCAAGTATATTACACTATGACTATCACTGTAAAGCTTGTAATCTGCTTAATTCTTCCCAACTCTTTTATGAAACCATGCATCCACACCATCTCCTTGCATGCTTTTTTAACTACAACATATTCTGCTTCCGTTGTACTAATAGATACTATCTTCTGTAACTGAAAGACCCAACTAACTGCAGCACAACCCAGAGTAAAGACATACCCTATAGTGCTTCTTCTACTGTCAATATCTCTGCCAAATCTAAATCTATGTAGTCTTGTAGCTTGATTTCTGATCCTTCATAATACAGCCCTACATCCACTGTACTTACCAGGTATCTAAGGTTCCATTTCACAGCTTTCCAATGTTCCTTCCTGGGGTTGTTCATGAACCTGCTAAAAACTCCCACTACTTGAGTAATATCTGGCCTCATGCTCAGCGTAGCATACATGAGGCTCCTAATAGTTGACGCGTATGGGACTTTAGTCATGTGGTCCCGTTCCTCATGTGTCTTCGCACCTTGCTCCTTAGAAAGCTTGAAGTGGTTAGCTAATTGAATGTTAACCGGCTTAGCACCCTCATACTGAATCGATCAAATACCTTGGTTATGTACTCTGCCTGTGACAAAACTAGTTTCTTGTTTTCCCTGTTACGTTTTATCCTCATGCCTAGGATTTTTTTGGTGGCTCTTAAATCTTTCATGGTAAGCTCTCTAGACAGTTGTCTTTTGACATCTGAGATGTCCTTCATGCTTGATCCGGCTATAAGTATATCATCAACGTACAGAAAAAGGATGATGTATGATGCATCAAACTTCTTCAAATAGCAACAGTGGTCTGCATGACATCTCCTAAAACCATTCACCGATATGAAACTGTCGAACTTCTTGTACACTACCTCAGGACCTACTTCAAGCCATATAGACTCTTCTTCAGTTTACACACCTTGTTCTCCTTTCCTTGTGCCACGTATCCTATCGGCTGATGCATGTATATCTCTTCTTCAAGGTCCCCATGAAGAAAGGTTGTCTTAACATCTAGTTGCTCTAGATGTAAGTCCTCTGTAGCCACTATACTCAAGACCATGCAAGTCGTAGACATTTTTACCACTGGTGAAAATATTTTAGTGAAGTCGATACTTGCCTTTTGTTGAAACTCTTTCACAACCAATTTGGCCTTGTACCATTTCGAACCATCATACTCCTCCTTCAGTTTATAAACTCACTTGTTATAAAGAGCTTTCTTACCCTTAGGTAGAGTGACTAGCTCCCACGTACGATTAGACTCAAGAGAGTCCATCTCATCATCTATGGCCTGCTCTGACTTAACATGTGTATCTAATTGTAATGCCTCTTCAAAACATTCTAGTTCACCATTATCTGTCAGCAATAGATAATGTAAGGAAGGTGAGTATCGGACCTTAGGTCTCCTCTCCCGAGTAGACTTCCTCACAACCAGTGTCTGCGGCTCTGCCTCATTATGCTCTTGTGCATGCTTATCTAGTGGCACTGTAACACCCGTGTCCGTTAACTCTTCTAACTCTATGAATTCTTTATCATCGGCCTTATTTTATTTTTCCTGCACACTGTCCTTATGCATTACTTTTTCATTAAAAACAAGTCTTTGCTTCTGATAATTTTTCGGTTCTCTGTATCCCAAAATCGGTAGACAAAATCATGCTGCTTGTAGCCTATAAACGTGCACCTCGTGGACTTCGCATCCAGCTTGTTTCTGTGCTCTGCATCAATATGAACATATGAAGTGTAACCAAACACTCTGAGATGTATAAGGTTCACTTCTTTCCCAGTCCATGTTTCTTCTGGTAGCCTACCATCTAATGGTGTTGAGGGACTTCTATTAATGAAATATGTGACAGTATTCACAGCATCTGCCCAAAACATCTTGCGCAACCCTGCATGTAGCATCATACTCCTGGCGCGCTCAAGGATGATCCTATAATGCGCTCAGCCACACCGTTCTACTATGGTGTCCCTAGAATCCTTTTCTGATGTTTGATTCCATTTGCTGCACAATACTCTTCAAACCTTTTTATCACAATACTCTCCCCCATTATCTGATCTGAGACATTTTACTGTCTTACCTGTCTCGTTTTCTACCATAACTTTCCACATATTAAATACATCAAATACATCAGATTTATGCTTTAAGAAATAAACCCACAGTTTTCTACTAGCATCATTAATAAAAGAAACAAAATAATGTGAGCCACCAAGAGATAATACCTGTGCTGGTCCCCACACATCAGTGTGTATAAGCTCCAACAGATGCGTCTTTGAAGCGCGTCCTGTTTTCTTAAAGCTTATCATCTTCTGCTTACCATACACGCAATCCTTGTAAAATTCCAAGTCAATAGACTTCATCTCTGGTAGCTTTCCTTTTGACAATAACACTTTCATCCATTTCTCACTTATATGTCCCAACCTCTGATGCTATAACTGCCCATTCACTCCAATTGATGTGACTGTGAGTGAACTATACGATCCGAAAGTCAAGTACAAAGTACTTTCCTTCTTGCCTCGAGATATCACCAAGGCACCTTTTGTAACATTCTAGGAATCACTAGTAAATGTCGTCATATATCCGGTATCGGCCAACTGCCCCATTGAGATCAAATTCTGTCTCAAATTTGGTACATGTCTAACATCCTTCAATTTCAAAGTCGTTCCGTCTTTCTGACTTATATGAACGTCTCTCTTTCCAACAATACTCCATGACTCATCATCACCTAGTAGACTCTCCCGAAGTCACCTGACACATAATCACACAGAACTTCCTTACACGAAGTAGTATGAAACGAAGCACCCGAGTCTATGACCCATGACTCATTCCGCGCATCAAGAGACAAGATTAACGCCTCTGTGTCACTTTCTTTTGATAGATTCACTGAATCCTTCTCACCTTGAGAGCTTCCTTCTTATTTCTTAAGCGCCCTGCAATCACGTTTCATGTGCCCCTTCTTCCCGAAATGCGAACACCCGTCCTTGTCTTTCGGTCCCTTGGACTTCTTCCTCGACTTAAAATGTCCGTGTTTATTTTCTCCTTTGTTCAGCAATCTTCCTCTTCCTTCAACGTTTAGAGCATTCCTCGAATCTCTTAAAACTTCCGATGCCTTTCTTCTAGATTATTGGTTGAGAATTAGACCAACCACACCATCGAATTTTAGCTTTGTCTACATTAAAGAATTGCTCACGGCAATCATCAAACCATCCCAACTGTCTGACAAACTGGACAAGATCAATAACGCCCTGACCTCGTCATCAAAAGTGATGCCAATGGATTTCAATTGGCTTGTGACTATATTGAACTCGTTTAGATGTTCATTCATGCTCCTACTATCTGACATATTCATGTTGAATAACCGTTTTATAAGATGAACCTTGTTAGACACTGAGGGTTTCTCATACATCATACTTAGAGCTTACATTAATTCTTTTGTGGTCTTCACCTTGGATATATTGAATGCGGTGCTCTCAGATAAAGAGAGTCGAATCGTTCCTAAAGCCTTTCGATCTAATAAGGACCATTCATCATCTGTCATATTTTCTGGTTTCATCTCTTTTCCTCCTAGAGGAATATAGAGGTCCTTTTGAAACAGATAACCCTCCATCTACATCTTCTAGAAGGTAAAGTTTGAACCATCAAACTTCTCAATTCTAGTTTTCCCTTCTTCCGTCATCGCTCGCACTTGAATTAAATCAATAGCTCTGATACCAGTTGTTGCGCAACACACAAACAACACAGGTGAATCGAGATCCAATCTCCGGTCTTACCCATAAACGATAAACAGGAAGAAATATAATTTAGAAGTAGAATCCAAGCATACCAACAAACCACAAGACAGAATATGCATGGGAAAACCCTAACAAGGGTAAAAAACCATGGGTGCAAACTTCCAGTATGAAGAAAACGAGATTACAAGCAATATACTCACCTTGGACGTATAGAAAACCCTTAGCCTTGCTTTAGAAAAACCCATTTTCATACTTTAGAATAACCCTATGACCCCTATTTATAGTTTAGGAAACTTTCGTTCGCACCTCAGCGAAATCGCCTCAAAATTACCCAGTCCGCACCAAATCCGCGTAAAATCTGCGTAATCCTCGATGAGAGACCCTTCGACTGGTCGAGGTAAAAAAACATGACTCTCTGGACTTTGAGTCGAGCGCCGCTCGACTGGTCGAGTGACCCACTGAACCAGTCAAACAGTCCCCTCAACTGGTCGAGTAGCACGGTGAAAGACCTCCATTTTACAGTGGGCGCATTGGTTTGCTGGCTTCACACCTCAACACAAACTATACTAGCTAAATAAACTATATTTTATTTCTATGTAAGGCATTTACATTAAAGATGTGTGAGACATTCAAGTGTAGGTGGTATAAGTTGTTCACCATAGAACTAGCTAGTACTAATAATAATTTGAATCAAAGTAAATATTTAACCTTTTATTCTCAATTTTAAATGAATAACTTAATTTGTCCAAATGAGAAATAAAAACCAAATTTGATTCGTTCATGCATGATTCAGATCTAAATTCAAACTCCAATGTTATCTCTGATACCACTTGTTGGGAAAGCCATGGAAGCAAACCCCAAATTTGGATCAAATAGTCGAAAGATAAATGCAAGAAGGCAATCATAAATGCTAAGTACAATAGAGTTTTTAAGTGGAAAAACCCTCGCGCGAAAAAACCATGACACAAAGCGACAACAAATTACTATGAAAGTGAGTTACTAGAGAGTAGAAGAACTTACATATAAAAAGAAAAACCCTTATTATCTCCTCTCCAAACCTCAGAAACATTTAAGCTCAAATTAAGATACCCTAACCCCGCAATTACACACACGTGCGCGTACACACACACACATATATAATAACACCCATAATATAAAACTAATCATGCAATTACGTAAAATCGTGCGCTATCGATCGAAGCATCAGTCAAATAATCATCGTTCCATTGAGTGAGTGAGTTCAGGCGATCAAACATGCCCAAAAGTTTATAGAGAGTTTAGAGGTAGTTTTTAAAATTTATCGATCGATCGACTTGATCGATCAATCGATCGAGATTGTACAAAACTGTCCAGAAACCAATCTAAACCAATCTGTATAATTCGGGGGTCACTCGATTAATCGACCAAGTTGGTCGATCGATCCAACTCCTATTCCGTGTACAAATTTAAGGCATCTTCTAACAAGGACCATGTGTTATATGCATAACATCCAATGATCCAACAATGCTACCTCACCATGAGGATGTGATACTCCAAAATCATGCCAATCCAATCATCCATCATGAAGTAGGCCACACTACTTAAATTAGGAGATTTGGATCGTTTATAATGGTTTTTATAGTATATAAAAGATAATTGATTGCTTCAAGAGCCGTTAAGAATCTAAGGGCCTATATGGCCAGGCGAATCCCATGGGATTAGGAGGGATGGGATGAATTTTAAGGTAATAATGGTGGTGTCAGTGGATAGGTTTAAATCCCATGGGATTGCTATATCCCCGGACAAGTTCACTGGGTCTATTTGGCATGCCCGGTGTATCTCGGGATTTTACCTTCCAATCCGTCCAACCAAGGGATGGGATCAATTTTAAGGTAATGATGGTGATGTCAGTGGATTGTTTTAAGATCCATGGGATTGCTTATATCCCGGGACAAGTTCACCGGGTCTATTGGCTCGTCATGCATATCATGGGATATCTCGATCCCATCCCTCCTAATACCGTGGGATTGGTCCGGCCAAACAGGCCCTAAATGTAGTGTTGAAAAAATAATACAATCAATGACCGATTTTTCTATGAAATTTTTTCAAAAGCTGCAATGGTCTTCTTCTTCTACTTCTTCTTTTTTTTTTTTTTTTTTTTTTTTTTTTTGGGGTCTTTTAGTGGAGTTTAACCATGGATGAATGGTTTGAGTCATCATCCACTTATGCCATACTTACCATGTAAACTTCTCCGAAGCTCATACTTGCTCATGTGACAAATGAGCAATGTCACAAATATAGCCAAGATTTGAAAATATAATATCATGATATTATTAATATATTTTTAAAATACCAGCATATTTTAAATCATCATATTTCTGCCGCAATATTAACTCAAAAATAGTAAAAGCATTTAGAAATTTATTATATTATTATGTTTTAAATTAAAATTTATTATTACTTTGAAATATTTTATTTTTAACGAGATTTTCCCAATGATATCCCGAGTAAAACCTCAAATTTGAAAATCTTTCAAGAAATTTCCCATCCAATAAATTGCCAACTATGAGATTTGTCACTATCTATATGATTATTATCATCCAAACGGTTCATTCATAACAAGGTTCTATAAATGTTCCATAGACCAAATATCTCAATGTGGGGACAATGCTAACCAAGTAGAAAATGTGGCACAAAACTATTTGACCAGATGTGAGTTTTGTACACTACCGTTTAACACTGATATTTTCTTAAATGGCCCATTCTTGGTTGTCCTCAATGAATGAGTAGTTTGGACCATATTTCAAAAACTTGAAAACTCACGTTGCACTCAATGTTCAACTAGGTCAGTTGGCTCATAGACTCAGGAGTCTTTACTTGAATTAACTTAATAGATAATAACTAATTTAATAGCATTTATAATATTTTACATAATTGTACACATCTATTTTCTTAGACAAAAATAAATAAATAAATAATCGAGTGCTGATCGAAGTGAGACTGGGTGCATCGAAACCAGTATTGTATTTTAAGGGATTGACAAAAGCTAATGGTAGAGAGAATGGAAGATCAGTTTCCTGAGAGGGTGAAACTCAATGGCCGAAATCGGGACCAATGGTCTTCGATCAGCTAGCGTATTGCATGCTAATTAGACACAGTATCTCTCATTGTAGAATTTGAGATTTTGAGCTCAGTCACCCAGTTTTAGAACCATGGTTTGGCCCATCATACACATATGCTATGTCTCTATATAAACTTGAGGATGGGATTTTCAGCAATGGACCTATGAATGTGTGAAAGAAAAATTAAGGAGATTTTAAAATAATAAAATATATTGTCATTGGGTCCAAGTTCTCTGTTAGCGAACATGGACCGTCCTTATTCTGCACAACGTTTGCCAGTGTCAAGTGATTGATATGATAAGGAATCATGCCTCCAAAGTCTCCTAAACTAGAAAACCCTAATCATTCGATCTTTGGCTCTCTCTCTCTCTGTCTCTTCCTTTTCCTTCTATTTACATGAGTTGTTTATCTATTTTTCTTAGCTATGGATTCTCATGTCAAAAATTAAAAAGCTAAAATAGTCTGATGAGTATACTTTTTGACATTATTTATCCAGACGTGTACATTTTCCTGCTCATCCATACAGTGAACTTGGACTCATTTATTTCTTTTTATTTATAAGTCCAAGTTTCCTTATTGTCACGGACGAGGAAATTTCATATTTAGCATATCTAATCTGTGCACTTGGGCTGTGGTTGGTTTATCCAAGCCATTGATATGATGCTCCCCATTCATGATGAAATGCCAGAAAATCTCCAAAATTGGAAGATAATAATTATCAAATCTTGTTTTTTCTCTATTGAATGATGACTATTAATTAGTGCATTTTTTTCTTAAACACTTGTTATATTATAGAATGAAAAGATTTTTTTTGGGCATATTTCATCCATGATGATGGGTTCATCATATCAAGACTTGGATAAACATGGACCCACATACACTGATTAGGTACGAAAAGGGAGAGCGGGGATTGCGTACTGAGTAAACGCTGTGGGGCCTACCATGTTGTATGTACCTTATCCACGTCATCCATCAATCTTATCAGCATTTTAGGGCATGAGTATTGAAACATATCCAACGCTAAAGTTCACTGCACAACATGAAAGGGATAATGACGTCTACTATTGAAATCATCCTAGTCTTCACATTGATGTAATTTATTTTTCATCCAACCTATAGTAAGGTCACACGAACGTAGATGAAGGGAAAACACAAATATCAGCTTTATCCAAAACTTGTGGCTCCCAAGGAGTTTTCACCGATATGCGTTCAACTCTCACTCTTTCTTACCGCGTGTTCTACTTGAGCGTTGGGAATGCTTCAATTCTGGCCTATTGCCATAAAATGATCTGGTAAGACGGATGGACGGCATGGATTAGACACATACATCTCGGTGAGCCCCACTGAAATTACTCAATACACTAATGTACTCAGCGGTCAGTCAAAGGGAGTTCCGTAACTAAAGGGGGGAATTAGGCCACTTTTTCGGACGCGGATTGCGTCCTACCCCCGCCCGGACGGTAATCCGTCCGGGCAGGGATCTGTGGAGCCCACCGTGATGTAATTGTTTTATCCACGCCGTTAAACTCTTTTATCAGATCATTTTAAGATAAGTTCCAAAGAATGAGGCAGGTATAAGGCTTAAGTGGATCACAAAGTAAGGATTGAACGTCCACCATTAAAAACTTATCGGGAGCTGGAGAAGTTTCGGATCAAGCTGATATCTGTGTTTTCACTTCATCCACGTCTACATGACCTTATTAATAGCTTGGATGGTAAAAAAAATCACGTTGGCCCTTGGAAAGCTTTCAAAGGTGAGTGTCATTATCAGTGCAACTTCCTTTGATGTGGTCCATTGGAGATGTGTCCCTGATATTTATAATGAAATCTTTAAATGATCTGATAAAAGCTTTGAACGGATTGGATAAAACACTTACATCACGGTGGGCCCCACAGAGCCCTGCCCGGACGGATTACCCTCAGGGCGGGGGTAGGACGCAATCCGCGTACCTCTTTTTCGTGCCAAATCCCACTATATCTTAAAAATAAAAAATAATATATATGTCTCTATCTTGAAATGCTCTAGAAACTAGTAGATTTGATGTGTTTTCTGAACTTGTAATGCTAGAATTAGAATGTTAGATATAGAAGATTATTTAGAGATGCATTAATAAACAAGCAGATTTGATGTCTTTCTATATATATATATATATATATATATATTTCAAATTTTGTTTACTTGAGGGTTTTCAGTAAAAATAGTGAAGCTCAAGACTTGCTGGCCCACATGGCACGTGTGTAACATCCAACCAGTTAAACATATGCACCACACCATACTGATCACAGCAGGAATAAAATATCAAGTCGATCAATAAAATCCAACCCTTAGCTGTAAGTGTCTTTTGGGAAAGATGAGTGTGAGACACATGCCACGTGGGCATGAGTCTCGATTTTTCACATTATTGTAAAGAAAAAGAAGAGGCCGAGTTCCCTGTTTAGTCACTGGATCTTACTTTAGGATGCGGATTTCCTACTTAGTAACTATGTAGGGACTACTATGACGTATATTTCTTATCCATGCCGTACATCTGTTTTACCGGCTCATTTTAGGCAGGAGCTCTGAATCCAAGCATATTCAAACCTCAAATGGCCCACACAACTGGAAACAGTGAGAATTAAATGTCTATCATTGAAATTTTTTTAAGGATCACTGAAGTTTTAGATCAAATTGATATTTGTGTACTCCATTCTTTTATGTCTGTCTAACCTTATGAACAGGTTGGATGAGAAATAAACATCACTGTGGACCCTAGTAAGGTTTCAACGGCAGATGAAATTAACCCTTTTTTTTTTTCTTTTTTTTTTTCTGTGGTGTGGTCAACTTAATCTCTGGATATGCTTCAATTTTAAGATCATGCTTTAAAATGAGCTGATAAAACAGATGAATGGCATGGATAAGACATATACAACACATCAATATTGCAGTAAAGTTTTCAAAAATAAAAAGAAAGAAAAAATGACCCACATGGGTGATAAGTATTACAGTATTGTTCCCTACTGACCCTAGACAGAATTAAGGGTACATTCATCCTTAAAGACTTCTCAAAGTCAATAACTTTTCTTTTTTTTTTTTCATTGGAAATGGAGGCTGCAGTTTCTAGGCAGAAGAAAGTTAGGCTTGTGGTATTTTTTTATTTAATTTTTTATTTTTTAATTCCTTGTGGAGGTATGGGTCCTACACATCAGCCAACTTATAATTTCCTTAAATGTGTGGTCCATGATTTAGTGTCCAGACATCAACATCATTAACATCTAATGGGGGCCTACCATGGATTTGAGATCCCCCAAAAGTCTTCTAAATTGGAATATCATGAACCTTCTTTATTTGGCCATCTTTTCAATAGAGAATAGACTGTTGTTGTTTTCTTTCACACATGGCCTCTACATGTGGGGAATCCTTTGTTGTTGATAGGTAAAATGTTACTAGCCTCTCGATCTTGACCATTCAGGCATTTCTATAGTACTGACGGATCAAGTTTAATGGTTAAAATTGATGGTTCTGAAATTTGCATCGCACAAATGGCAAATCCAATGGTTCAACAGCGTAGTAATTAAGGCCGGCGTCATTTTGATCACAAGGCAAATGAAGGTCCGAAGCATTAGAAGTATTCTTAACATATAGATCTTGGCACAGGGAGAGACGTAGTGACATCAATCACCAACTTATGGGGATAACTACTCCGAATCCTCAGAGCTCTCTAGAATCCTCCCAAATAACTTAGACTAAAGATTAAAAAAAAAAAAATGAAATTACAACCCTTTAAATAAGGAACTTGAACCTAAACTTAAGATGAAGTTTTAGACTTAGACTCTAACTCAAACACATAAAAACGTGACTTACTATAAATAATAAACTTACTATTTATAAACCATTTCTATTCTTACTAGACTTTATGGTTTTCGGCCAAAAATAATAAGTGTTCAATTTGGTCCAACCACATTATTCTCTTAACTTTTCTAAGCCATTTTCATGTTGGGCATGACTTCTGCAACTCAAAGCATCGAAAGTTATACTTGGACTAAAACTTAGTATTTACAGTAAAAATGAAACTAAATGGGACTTTTGATGGTCAATCTGTTGGAATCTCGTAAATCCAATGTGGGTAACCTGAAGTAACAAGTTGGTTGGCTTATGTAGGTTCTCCTACCCCATAATCATATATAATATGTCGAAAAACTCATCCTAATTTGTGAAACATGACTAATATAAGGTAATGATAGTCTGAAATTTTTCTTCTTCTGATCGGGTCTTCTCTGGTCCATCTTTGTCATGAAAGTGTTTGCTACCTTCTCCACATCAGATATCCAACCATGTGTTGAAATAGTCTCCATAGCAATAAAGTAACTCCACAATCGGTCTTCTATGGCCTTAAAAGTTACCCAAGGATGCTCACACAATAAGTATACAAGTAAAGGAGATGAAAAATAGCCAAAAACCAAGTATTTTTTTTTTTTTTTTTTTTATATATGTCACAACATTTAAGAGCTTTCAACATAAGGCCATGTTGCATAAGTAAAGGAGATGAAAATAGCTGAAAACCAAGCATTTTTTTTTTAAATTTATTTATTTATTTATTTTTATATACATGTCACAACATTCAAGAGTTTACACCACAAGGGCATGTGGCACAGTGTGTTAATTTCCAGCGACAACCAAACTACGACATAGCCCCTATGATAGCCATCACATAATTTCACGACAAACAGTTTTAACCATCTCCTACAAGGGTGGTATTGTCAGATGCCTTACAATCTGACAGTTTTTTTGGGCCGCTTGACCGGTCGAGTGGGCATCTCGACTAGTCGAGGATCGCTCGACTCAAAGTCCAGCGTCTTATGATTTTTGGTGTCAGGGTCACTCGACTAGTCAAGGATTCGGCTCAACCAGTCAAGGTTATGCAGATTCGAGTCTGGATCTTGTGCGGACTGCGGAAATCTGAGGCGGTTTCGCAACGGTGCGAAAGAGAAGTTTCCCAAGCTATAAATAAGGGTCCCTAGGATTATTCTAAGGTATTTAAAGGCTTCCTAAAGGTATCTTAAAGGGTTTTAGGGTTATCAAAGGGTGTAACAAGGGTGAGATTTAAGGTTGTTCGAATCGGATAAGTTCTCTCTCTCTTTGTAATTGATACTTTTATAGTGGAATTCTGTCGCTTTGTGCCGTGGTTTTTTTCCAAAAGGGTTTTCTATGTTAAATTTGTGTATTCTATTGTGTTTACTTGGTGTCATTGTATTGTTATCCTAGATCTAGATCTGTGTGATTCCGCAGGCCAAAATCCCAATAGGAGGAACATGCAACATAATATTTATGACTTCCAACAACCAACATATTATTTATGGCCTCCAACTATCTCTAGAAGTTATCAACAGGGATAAAATAATTTCTATATTTTTTTTCCCCCTAAAAGAGCATTAACAACCAATAAAAGCTATTCTACCGTTGAGCTCTCAAACTACTTGAGACATCCGCATCATGTTAGGATTTTGTACTGAAAAACCAATGTAAATGTTATTCATTAGAAATGAGGATGTGATGATTTTAGCCATAAATCATGATGAAAATGGGTCTTACATGGATAGATTGCTATATCATAATTTTATATACAACTGCCATAAAATATACATGAATACGGGTTAAAGGAGAGGGATTCTTCTTACTGTCCTAGAGCACTTGGGATTAACACAATAGTCACTAACCAAAGAAGAGTTGTGGGCCATGAATCTTAATATCCTGTTGTTCCATGACCACCATGTAGGTTGTGGGATAGACTTCTGACTGTTGTTGTTATTGTTATTATGATAATAGATGTGGTCATCTTATGTGAGGGAACTAATAACGAGTTCGGATGAAAGGTTTTCATCATCGAGCATGATGATGAGCTGATGTGCCTTCACTTTACTCCACATACAAGTGTGAGTATACTTAAAATATAAGCTTCTTCTTCAGACCTATTAGGCAGTTGCATGGTGGATCAAAATCAAGTTTCTAGATTGAAGGGCCCATCATATTTAGACCATGATTGACTTAATGTTGAGTGTGAAATATTGTAAATTTCTCTCTAATTATGCATTGTTTTTATAAGCATAGATGTGCTTAATTGATTTAATCACGTGTGATTTCATATGTAAGGTAATTTGAAAAGGTAATATAAAAAGAATGATTAAAAAAAGATTTAATATTCAAAGAATGACCAAGTGAAGATTTGGAGGTGATTGAAGAGAAATTCAAGTGCCAAATATCCAAGGAAACTAAATGTAAATGAGAGAAAAAAGACTGGATAAATCATAAAGAATGGTAATAGAAATAATAGACCATTTGGTCTCACCGAAGATTGGTTCGATTTAACTAAATGTGTACAAAACAGTCTAGCAAGAACCTATAATTTTCAGAGTTAATTCGGCTCGAAACTTTGGTGCGACTGAAGCCATGTTCAGTGTCATCGAAGGGAGGTTTGATGCAACCTGAGTGAGACAGGGACTTCAGATGCAAATTGAAGAAATTCAGTTGCAACTAAGAGACTGATTCAGTGTGATCGAAGTGATATTCAGTGCAACCGAAGGATATAGTTAGTGCGGCTAAAGAGTAACAAAAGTGCGTAGATTTGAAGTCGATGTGGATTTTTCCTATATAAAATGGTGATGCTAGCTTTCTTAGATACAAGAGATAGAATAAAGAGTCGTGGAGTTTTTTCGAAATCCTCATTCTCCAATCATTTAGTTCTTTTTTTATTTTGATTTTTTAGTTTTTGCTTTTTTTTTTTTTTTTTTTTAGTTTAATCATGTTTGTGGTTGGTTAATCTTTTAGCTAGGCTTAAGAGGTGAAGCTTGTAGTTATTCTTATTGTCTTAGTTTATTTTGATTCAAGTAATTAATTTAATTATTGAAAAAATTCATTGATATTTGATTTGAATGAAGATTTATTTTAGTTTTCTTTAATTCATTGTCAACTCTAGTCACATTGGATGCTTAGGAAAGCTAAAAGTTATTATTTAATTATTTTGTAACGGATTGATATGTAAAATTTATTAATCTATCATATACTAAGGGCACAATAGATGATTTGAATTCCATATGATCAAAACTTTGGTGCATGATGTGAGAACCAATTCAATTAAAGTTCAAATTTATTTTAAGTCTATGAATGATGATTTAACTATTCTATTATCCGGTTGGATAAATAGGGCTTCAATTTTGGTTGAGTTTTGTGATTGAATCAAGTGAATTAACATTAACAACCGTTATAAGTGGATCATTGGCACTCTAGTTTCTTTGATTCATTGTCGACTCTAGTCACATTGGATGCTTAAGAAAGCTAAAAGTCATTTCTTAATTATTCTGTAAGGGATTGATCCATAAAATTCATTGATCTATCGTATACTAAGGGCACGATAGATAATTTGACTTCCATATGATTGATGTGAGAACCAATTCAATTAAAGTTCAAATTTATTTTAAGTCTATGAATGATGATTTAACTATTCTATTATCCGGTTGGATAAATAGGGCTTCAATTTTGGTTGAGTTTTGTGATTGAATCAAGTGAATTAACATTAACGACTGTTATAAGTGGATCATTAGCGCTCTAGTGTTCTATCTCTATTAAATTCCTTCTCAATTACATCATCACTCTTTAGTTAGATTTTAGAAGTAATTTTAATTCTAAAGTGTTCCAGAAATCTTACAATTATAAGTCTCCATGGGTACGACATCATTTTCATAAAATTATTGGTACGTCGCAGTCCTGCACTTAGAGTTTGTTTAATCACTTAAGGAGATATTGCATCTAATTAATCCTTAAATTGGATTAGATATATAGGTTCAAGATCTTAATTATATGTACTTTAGCTTGGTTTATGAGGTCATCATTTAACCAATAAAAGTGAGTACAACCAAGCTTATCCATCCATGCCCACTGATACTCACATAAGCCAACAAGAGATTAAATATTAATTTCTTGGAAACTTACTTATGTCTTAGATCCAGAAAATCATATGTTTGTTAAATGGTTTTTCCCATTGGCCCAACACTTAAAAGGTTTTAAAATGTTTTACAAGTGTTTTCAACCTTCAAGCTTATGTTTTAATCGTTAAAAATATTATTTTAATCACTTGATAGTCTAGTTTTAGGGGTCCACCACTTAACGTACATATATGAGCATTGGGTCATTCATAGATGGCCAGGATAATGGAATAATTAGATTAAATATATATGCAGACGATAAGACAAGAATACAAGATTATACGTAATAGAACATATAGAAAACAATAGGATAATAAATCTCATCTTAGAGAAAAAAGAAGTGCTAGATAGAATAGAAAGAGTCTTTAGACAACGCCTACATTCCCTCCTTATGCATCCCAGAGAGAGAGAGAGAGAGAGAGAGAACACCATCTCTCTCTCCCACCTTCATCACATGTGTGACACATGTGGGATCTATATTGATATGAATGGTGTGCGTCTCCTTTGACCTTATCTAAGAGCTGACGTGCTTAGCTCTTTACCTCTCCTTCATCGGAGATTGATCTGAGAAAGACTTCCAATATTTGAAAATCGACTTTAACAAATGACAACTTCACAATAACATTGATTATATGAATCTTAGCAATTGATTATTAGAATTTTATTTGAAACTTAAATATATCTAAATGGGGATCTATGGGGTTTAGTTTTTAATCAGGGTTTTTAAAAGATTTTTATTTCCACTACATTTCAAAATACCTAACACATCATTCCTATGACATGACAGGCAATAGCATCCTCCTTTCAAGTTTTCTTTTGTTCAATGTAGCAACTTGAAAGTCCATGGGAGAGTTAAAGATTTGAACTTCGTCTCAATTCTATGTTAATCGAAGATAGCGGTTGAGGTTTGACCAATAAAGAACTCACCATCCAAAAAAGCCAAGCACACTATATAAACTCTTTATTTCACAATGATAAAACTTCATTGTTTCACTTTTGCAAAATGGAGCATGTGCTTACACAACCACAGGGGAAAAAATCAGTGAGAAAGATTGGAATTCATGTCATCCATGTGGCCTTATGTCATTATCTCTGTAAAATTAAAATAATGTACATCAGAGTGCGTATGAACAAACATCATGAGGATGATAGAAATAAGTGATTATGGACTTCTTTCTAACAAAATGTAGATTATAGAAGTGCAGACTAACCTTTTTTTTTTTTTTTTTTAATCTTTCAGAAAGAGCCATAGAATTAGTGGAAGCATAGGTAAGCAGGTTTCTTCTTCTTCTTCTTCTTCTTCTTCTTCTTCTTCTTCTTCTTCTTTTTTAAAAATAATTTTTTTTTTTTATTATTATAAAAGTATTATGTTATAGCAATTTACAATGAAATTACATGTGTTGGTATTTAAATGACATATCCGATACTATCATAGATACATTCATCTTTTTAATTAATATCCTATATCACATGAAAAATAAAATGAAAATTAGAATAATTACATTGCAATTAAACATGTATATTGAAATCATTTTCACTAATAAAATGAAGGACTTGAGAGTTTCAACACCTGGTCTAAGGGTTCGAGTACCCATAGGTGGTGAAATCCCACTATGGTGTGAGTGTGTGGGGGTGTGTAAAAAAAATAAAATAAAAAATAGACTTATAATTATGATATTATTTAAAGATGTGAAATAGATGGCCAATAAAAGCTGGGCCCACATGATGGGTGGTCTAGATTGGTGATCATACATTTTTTAGTATAATTAAGACCATCAATTTCATATTCATTGAGATGATTAGGATTAATTTCTGCTAATAGTGATATATTCTTGAGAGGCGCAAACGTCCAAAGGCAGACCAGATCATCTATCATGTCATTTTTGAAGTGAAAGAGCACTCAGAGGAGGGGCCCACCTGATTAATGATCCAGATCCTGATTATTGAACTTTTTCAATCTTTACCTTAAGAGCACTCAGAGGAGGGGCCCACCTGATCAATGATCCAGATTCGGATTGAACTTTTTCAATCTTTACCTTAAAAAAAAAAAAAGAACTTTTTCGTCCGTCAACAATCTCTCCTAGCTATTCAATGGTGGACCCGTGTATGATGTATGAACAATCTAAACGGTTTAGATCACGTAATAAAGAACTTTGAAATGAAAGGACAATTAAGGGTGGGGCCCATGTGATGGACGATCATATCGAGGATTAAATCTTTTCCAAATATGATCAAGTTAGACCGTCCATTTCCTTAGGTGTTAATTGGATGGTTCACCACCATCTAATCAAGCATTTCAATTACTCATACTGATCAAAGTGATTTTTAAGATGCATGGCAATCCCTAGTCATGACCAACATGATGGACGATCCATATCAATAATATGAACTTTTTGAATATGATTATGATTAATCAGGACCATTCAATTTTTGGGCATCAATTATAGATGTAATCTTGAGAGCGATGGAGGCCTAAGGTGAGCTGCAGCTGATAAGCCTTTAAAAGTATAATGGATCCAGATCATCCATTTTCCTAGCCATTGACTGACAATGTATGTGAGAACACAGCTAGATCAATTATTAAACTTTCTATTATTACCAATGTGGACCGTCCATCTTTCTTATTGTTGACTTTATGGTAAGATGGTCCAATAATAGAGGTATGGGAAATCAAAGGTGGGAGCCAACGTGATGGAAAATGTTTCCAAGTACAGATGAATGCAGGCTCTGTGAAGGCCTGTGACTCTCTGCTCGTCTCGGGCCTCCCGTTGGGGGTTTAGGCTCTGTGAAGGCCTGTGACTTTCTGCACGTCTCGGGCCTCCTGTTGGGGTCTCCTCTCGTTTCCTCTTTCTTGTGTAGTTTCTCGTTATGATAGGTTGTTTTTTTTTTTTTTTTTTGGGTTAGCTTATTAGTACACCCCCATGTCAGTACACACACTACGATAGGTTGCCCTTGTGTTTTTTTTTTACTGAGAGGATCCCAAAGTCGTAAAGTTGGGGTGCGCTTCCTTTTGTGTTGCTCACCAGTAGTTGAAATATATATACAGCCTTTTGGAAAAAATAAAAAAACAAAGGTTGTTGGATGCTATTAACAAAAAAAAAAGGTACAGATGAGTTCAAAGGGATTTGTAAAACAGAATCCCAACGGGATACGTTTGTTCCAGTTGTGAAACATGAGTTTACACGTTTTCTTTAGGGACAAGTTTGTTCTTGTTGTCAAATGGACACTTGCGTGCTGTTTGTTTGCTGACCGCCCATGCACTTTCGGTAAAATGTGTTTGGTCCCATCCTAGTACTTGGTTTTAGGCTGTGTTTGGTTGCACCAAATTTCATGATATATCATGATCATGGTATATCATGAAATTTTGTGAAACCAAACGCATCCTTAAGCATTTCTTTATTTATTTATTTATTTTTATTTTTATTTTTATTTTTTTGTTGCGTCGCTCCAGGGAACCAATTAATTTTCAAGGTTTTGCTGGAGCGTGTACACTAAATAAAAACATTCATTTTTCTAAACATTGATCCAATGATTATGATCAGCCACTCTAAACGGCTTTTAAGAGTGATGAGAATATAAGTTGCATCCCACATGATGAAAGGTCCAAATCATTGAAATGTTCTTAGTGTAATCAGTGCCAACTATTTGGCTTCTTCCAAATCATTGAAATGTTCTTAGTGTAATCAGTGCCAACTATTTGGCTTCTTCCAAATCATTGAAATGTTCTTAGTGTAATCAGTGCCAACTATTTGGCTTTTAAACTATTGATTGGATGGTTAGGATCATCCAATTAAAGTAATTTTTTAAGAGTTGTTGACTATCAAAGATGGGCCTCACATGTTGAACAGTGATCATTGGTCAGACCTTTCAAAGATAATATATATGGATTGTCCATTTCCTATCCATTTATTGGTTGGTTAGAAGTATCAAATGAGAGTAATTATTTAAGGAATAAACAACTAAAGGTGGGCCCCATATGATAGGCAGTTGAAATAACTGATTGGACCTTTTCTAATAAAATCAACATAGACCATCCATTATCTACTCTATTTACATGGTTAAGATCATTCAATTAAAGTGACTTTTTTGTAGGGATAGTAGTACAAGGTTGGGTCCACATATGGGGTGTCTTAGAATAACGATCGATTAGATCTTCGCTAGTATAATTAATATGGGCTATCCATTTTTATATGCATTGATCAACTGGATAGGATTATTCAATCAAAGTGACTTTTGAGGGGATGGGCATCAAAGATGTGCATTGCACGATGGATGGTTTAGATCAATAATTAGACCTCTTTTATAATCAATAATGACTATCTATTTTCCTAGCCATTTATTGGATGGTAAGAATCATCGGATCAAAGTGGCTATGAGAGTCACGGGCAATAAAGGCGCAATTCATGATGGGCAGATCAAATTAGTGATTGGACGTTTTGCAACACGATCAATTGGGACCATCTTTTAGCGATTGATCATGAGTTAAGGTTGTCCAAGCAAAGGGACCATCAAAAGTTACTGTCACTTAAAAGGTGTAGTTGGATATAAGGGATTTTTACGCTAAAATTGAACACCATTTTAGATATAAGGGTCATGTGTATATCTACTTAGATTAATAATTTATTTTTATTATTTTATTATTTTTATTTTTAAATTTTTGATTTTAAATAATTCATTTCATTCAACCAAATATTCAAACACGACTTAATTTTTGGATTCCCAAATTCTTGAATTTTTACTTAGTATATCTCTAATCACATCATGCTGGCCTTACACTACAATTGTCTCAAGACCATCTTGTATCTTCACAACTATCTCATGGCTGTCCAAGTCCAAAGCAATGTCCAAATCACAACCCATTTTTACAACACATATCATTGTGGGTATGTTTCTTCTACTTATTTAATTTCTCTCTTTCGGTTGTACTGGTATGATATTTTGATTAATATAATCTGCATTCCAACCATAGTTTTAATTTATCTTTCTGTATTGCTTTATTGAGAAATACGATCAAAACTATCACCGTTGAATCAAAAGTCATTATTTTCTAGTTAAAAAGTTCTCACTCAGAAGAATTAACGAATGCATGGAGGGATGTGATGAGGTAGATCACCGTCTTCCTCAAGGAATAACTACTTTGAATCTATGGAGCTCTCTAGACTCTTATAAAGTTTCCTTGAATCCATGAGCAATAAAATAGAAATAATTTCTAATAAATTCAAAATAAATTGTTTGATGATAAAATAAAAATAAAAATAAAAGAACAATCCTTTAAATTATGAGTTCAAACCTAGGATGGAGTTTTAAACTCAAACTCTAACTTGAACACTCTAAAAACATGACTTATGGTATGTAATAATTTTTACTATTAATAGACGATCGTCATTCCCACTAGGCTTCATGGTTTTTGGCCAAAATTAGGAAGTGTCCAATTTGACTTAACCATGTTATTCTTCTAATTTTTCTAAGCCCCTTTTCATGTTGGGTACACCTTCTACAACTCAAAGGATCAAAAGTTATAATTGAATTAAAACTTACCATTTATAGTAAAAGCAAAAATAAAAGGTACTTTTAACTATTGATCTAACGTAAGCTCACAAATCCAGCTTAGGCAACCTGACATCACAGGTTGGTTGGCTAAAGTAGCTTTTCCTACCATAAAATCATATATGATTTGTCAAAAAAGCCACTCAATTTGTGAAATATGATTGTTTTAAGGTTCTGACGATCTAGATAATTTTCGCCTCTGATCAGGCTTTCTCTGATCCATATTTGCCATGAAACGATTTGCGACCCGTTCTACATCATTAACCCTCTCCTTCTAAAATCATTTGATCACTGTAACAATTAGTGGTAATCAATTTTTTATAAATCTAATCATAATTCAACTAATCTATCATTACGAATGTTCAATTTAACTTGACTCGACCACGACTTTAGAACACTCAATCTAATTGCACACGTCGTTTTCGCTATACGTGTGGCTACACGTTTGAATTGAACAATGAGTTTTTCTCTCTTTTCTATTTCTCAAATGGATAAAAATGTTACATAAAAGATTTTTTTTTAAAAATAATTAAAAAATTCCATCCCCTAACGACCGAGCATATACCCCGGGATCGGTTTTAAAATTTGTATACATAAAACTGCCTACTCGTGCTTCTAACCTACAACAAATACCATTTTTATATATTTAGAAAATGTAACGATCGGACCGATTCGACCGAACCACCGACAAAAAGGGGCCTCGGTCCAGTCAAAATAAGGTTTAAGGTGGCCCCACACAACGACCCTTGAATACAATTATACAACTGTATTACTCCACATCCTGTCATAAGACCATGTCCTTTGATCCTTAAAAACTGGTTTTCTAAAGATTCCTGTCCCGAACGCTGCCTAAACACCACGTCATGAACCGATGCCGGGCACATGGTGTTGCGAATAGTGGGCTAAACATCATGTGTGCTGTCTAACTCTTCATCTGTGGCTTTCTCAGTGTTTAACTCACAACGACAGCTTAGTTAAAAGAGGAATCATATGCATTGAAACGTGAATAGTGTTGAGACCATGGTGGGGAGATCCAGACCATTGATTATAGGGACCCACATCGTGGAGGGGGATGCCACATATACCTCTTATGTTGGAAGATACTAATCCCGTGATCAATGGCTTATATGTAGGTGCTCATTAAAAAAGGGATGAAGTATTGGACGGTTCGGATCTTCCAATATGTAAGAGTTTTGGATCATTCTCTGTTCATAGTAAGGACGAGATGAATGGTATGGATTGACCAACCATGGAGCCAATTGTATGTATGAGATGCATCTGGACAATATTCACTGTCCTATGCATCAGTACCAGTAATTCCTCTGGTTGAAATTGGTGCAAGACACCGATTCTCGTTCACACACTACAAATAATTCTCAAAAAGAAAACCAAAATTTTTATGGAATTATTTAAAACAATGTGCTCACTCGCAGCAATTCAATATATTGTGGTAACTTATCCACCCAACACGTGGCATATAAGCATGTTAATCTAGACCGTCCAAATCATCGACCCAATTTTGATTGTAGATAGTTCAAAAATCATGCTGATCGAAAGATCTTAACCATACAATTTCATCCGTTCAATTTGAACCGCTAGTCATTTTGTTTTCACCTTCACTTTGTGGCCACCAATTGGTCGGTTAGGATCTCCCAATCAGTGTGATTTCAGGAGCATGCTCCATCTGTAATCACACCCACTGTTTGAACGATGTGGATTGATGTACATATAGCCATGTGGATGGTGGATGAAGGGCCAAATTCAAGTGGCCTCATGTCATTTTCAAATGTTTTTATATGATTACATGAAGACAGCTTGCGTTGAAAATCATTCTCATTTCAAGGTAGGCAGCCATAGAATCATAATAAAGAATGAAATGGTGTGATGGTCCACCAAGCAATTATACAACATGCATGATGAAAGATAGTATGGGCCATGGCATTATATTAAACAAGAGTCACACGATCCTCAGCTCAAGTACTCGGGTGGATCTCGGCCGTTGGATGGTGAGATGGACATTCATCCTTGACCTGAGGAGATGCCTACTCGGGTGGATCTGGACCGTAGGAACCAAGGCTCTGAGCATGGATCAATCCAAGATCCAGTTGGATGGCCACGATCAAATCACACTGAAGGGCTTCTTGTCCCACTTGATCAATCAAATACAATGGAGATTGTGAGCAAAGTTCTGCAAGTCCCACTTCAACATCAACGGCATCTGAGGCATGCAAATAGATGGTTCAAAATAAAAATAAAACGGTCCACATCCAAAATACATATTTATTTATTTATTTAGAACGTGACAATTGAAATACCACCTATGTCCAGTATAGAAACGCTTATGGTGCTTGGAAACGGTGGGTACACCGATCAATACTGGGAGGGTTCCACAGGCCGGGGATTTCAGGGGATTCCTGTGACCACAGGCACTGTGGGGCCTACAATGATGTTTGTGTTTGATCCAATCCATCCTTCCATTTCGCGAGCTAATTTTATGACATGGGTACAAAGATGAGGGAGATTGAAAACTAAGAGAGCCTTAATTAAGAAAGAATGGAGATTGAATACCCACCGTTGAAACTTTCTTGGCAGCCACGGAAGTTTTGTATCAGGCCAGTATTTGTGTTTCCCTTCGGTACATGTGGGTATCACCCTATGGCAGCCACGGTAGGCCCATAAAGATTTCACTGGTGAGCATTCCGATCCCACTATTTCGAATGGCGTGGCCCAGTCGAGTTTTGAGTCTCCCTTGTGTTTGGGCTCTTGTATTAAAAGAATTGGTGAAACGGATGGATGGAGTGGAATAATATAAACATCAAGGCGGCCCATAGTGCTTGGGGTTGCTGTCAATACGGTCTATAATGAAAAAAATGAGAAAATTCTGTCAATGAGCCATACAAACAAGGAGGTCACATAGGTCACATGGCAAGTGCAATATTGGATTAGATAATCCATCTATTAGTTCCTATCTGTTGCATGGCTTGGATGGATGGGCCCGAAAGATTTGTGATGTATAGCGGGTTGAGACACTTTCATGGCAAAGATGGACCAGAGAAGTAGTTGGAAGCGGAAATAATTCTGACCGTTGGAACCTAAAAATAGTTGTATCTCACAAACTTGAATGAGTTTTTCAACATATCATATATGATTTTGGGTCAGGAGAAGCTACTTCAGCCCACAACCCCTCTATGTCAGGTGGCGTATGCTGGATTTGTGAGATTCCAAAAGATTGATGGTAAAAAATCCATTTTAATTTTGTCTTTACTATAAATACTAAATTTTACTTGACATATAACTTTTAATCCTTTGAGTTGTAGGAGTGGTTCCCATCGTGTAATGGGATTAGATAAGAGAACAACATAGCTAGGCTAAATTGGACACTTATTATTTTTGGTCGAAAACTATGAAGCCTAGTAGGAATGGTGACTACCTGGAGTAATTCACATTTTTAGGGAGTTTTGAGTCTAAAATTCCTTCATAGGTTTGTGCTCATTATTTAAAAGGATTGTAATTTTGTTTTTTTTTTTAATCATCAATCAATATATTACAAATTTATTGGAAATTATTTCTATTTTTTATACCTTGTGAATTCGAGAAAGCTCTATGAGGAGTCCAACGAGCTCCGTGGTTTTAAAGATTTTCAAACAGAGTAGAAAATGTACTATCTATGCTTAATGGTATGCCTAACCACTATAGAAAGTTGAGATGATCTGATCCTATATAGTCAACGTGGTTATGAGATTACCACTAATAGTTCAAATCATCTAAAGACGGGCCTGATGGACAAAGGCCATTTTTCTCTCTTTCTATTCATATTTTATGGATGGAGATGGCATTTGAGAGAGAAATTGAAAGAGACATTTCAAAGGGAAAAAAAAAAAAAATCTTCAACTCACACACTAGTTTTTTTTTTTTTTTCCAAAAGACTTTCATATTCATGGAGTTGTGACTGGACATAGGCTATGGTGGTCCTGTTAGCAAAAAGGGGAAAAAAGGGAAAATCAGGCCCGCCAAACCAAGAATCAAAAGGAAAAAAGAGGGAGAGAGAGCCGCTAAATCTCTCTCAAGTATCATAAACCAGCTTGATCTAGGAAGATCAGACCTCTGATGACAGGTGGTAACTCAGATGTAGACCCAAAATAAAAAAAAAAATGAGACTGGCTGCTACTGCCCCTACGAGTGAGACCGTCGGGTACCGCATTAGTTTGGAGATAATCACATCTATGCCGTCCATAAGGTACCTTATCCTTGACCACCAGTACCACATAAACCATGCTGGGGCATCCTTTTTGTTGAGGGACTCTACCACTGATTTCGAGTCGCTGGCTAATTCCGCCTTGGTGTAACCGAGACCCATGCAGGATAGGCCCTCCCAGATCGCCCCAGTGTAACCATCCACATGCATTGTTTGAAAAATAATATGAACGTGACATCCTTGTAATAAGAAGTGTACATACATATTTTGAAAATATCATCAACCTAATCTCACCCTTTCAATAAGAAGAGTGGCCTTGGAATGGACAGTGAAATTTAGAAATCATTTCTAACCAACGAAGACTAGTGGCTACTACCATCAGTTTGGTACGATTTTCAATTGTGGGACAACACAAATGGGACCCACTATATTGGCCGTTGGATGTGTCATTGTGCCGGATCTGTTACCGAAATCTATGTTGTCTATGCTGGCAACACAATCATTTCAAGAATCAGAATCTTTGAAGGAAATCATCAAATCATTGCCTACTGAAAACCATGTTAAAGGAGCCTCCACTATTTTAACTGCCCCGTTTGATGTCTTGCCAATCAGATGGCTAGAAGTAGATGTTCTATATAAGTTTAAGGCCATGACTTGTAATGTTTGGATTGGCAGAAATGTATGTATCAATCTTGCCAGATTCAGGCTACTGATTAAGTGTGAGTATAATGTCTCAGATTTTTGCCAACTGAAAATTGGATGTCCTTAGCCGTTACCTTTGATTTCTTGACTTGAGTGCATATACGTGTATGCATTTACACATATTTGGAACCAAAGGGAGTGACCTTGAATCCACCAAAACCGCTCAACTACGTGATTTATTCTAGATGCCTTCGAAACCTCTCTTATGAGGACCGCGTCATCGTTGTGGTTGCCACGGCAAAAACTGTGCGTCAATCCGTCGACACTCCATTAGTAAGATACGGCGCATTAAATCCATGGTCAAAATTACGTATCCTGTAACATGAGCAGCATTTATTGTGCTAAGTCCATTGAACTTGGGCCTATGTGGGCCTAAAGCATAATTTATAGAACATAGAAATTATCATAAAATAGGACAATTACTACATGACAAAAAAATGAGCTAGCACATGAGACAAAAATGGGTTGTACCCCAAAATCCATTATTATCGCTCTCCCATGCCTTAGAAACTAATCATGACCCATGTCCACCTCATACTACATGTGTATCCAATACATGCCTTATTTTGTACCGCATCACTTCAAACAATCAATTGTAATACTCCACTTCATCATCCATCATGCATCACCCAAAACCCACAATCCTTATGCATTCATTAGCCAATGCATGCCTAGATTTCTTCCACCTTGGCAAATACATATTAGTACCATCCACTACTCATACCATACAACACCTTCCATCTTACTTTTAGCACCAACAAGACCCCATAAACTTGGCACATCATCTTGTCACCTCAACCCTCAATTCCTTATATAAGAGTAGGAGCTCTCTTACAATCATCCTTTTGCTATATATATTTAAAAAAATTCTAAGATTTTAAGAGAGAGTGAGAGATAGTGAGGCCAAGGTGTGGCCCATCATTAACCTAGATGGAGTGGAGCACACATCATCATCAAGCCATCTATCCATTTGATGTAAGTCTACAGCCCTCATTCGATTCTCCTCATCATCATCTTTCTTCCTCTTTTATTATTTTAATATGTGTGGGACCCACTCCTATGGAGTTCTTCTATACATGTGTCAATGGCTATGGTGGTCAGCATGGTGCCCCACGTCAGTATGGTCCACCATGATGAACATTATATCAACACCCCTCACATATAATCCCTTTTTTTTATCTGGATAGTAATTTCTAAAAATCGTATAAAATCAACTATGCTACGATCGGAGTTGAAACTTGGGAATAATATTAATCACAATATGAGCTAACTCTGGGCTAAATTTCATAGCCATCCAACGGTCCCATACTTGTGGAATTCACTTTACTTGGCTTCTATCCAGCAACACATGCGGGATTCCGATTTGCCAACAGCGGACCCATTTTTATTTACTTTAATGAATATATAAAAAATATACGTTCTGTTAGATCTGTAGAAAATCTAAGTACCTTTCCAACGATATATAATACGTCTCAATCAGAGTTTGGATGGCTGAGGTCTTATGCTTGTACAAAAAATGTATTTGAGGGTTTGTTGTGACTGCACATTATATGGGTCAAATCCATGATTCCAATGGTCAGATGTATTTGATATTATTTCTTAATATACTTAAAATAATTAATAATCATATGTACGGTCCCTATGTTCAGATCCATTCATAATGAAATTTAGGAAATTCTCAACCGATAGATACTTTTGTAAGATTAAGCCTTGAATTTTATTTATTTATTTATTTATTTATTTTTTTTTATTTTTTTTTGTGTAGTCCAGATGGATCTAAGGCTATATATGGTTGGAAACCAATATGCAGCCTAAATGATGTATTCCTAAACCATCCATTGGCTCGGCAACAGAGAATCTGATCATAGAGATTTGATTAAGACATCTCATGTACTGCTTGTATGTTGTATCTATGTTGTCCATAACGTTCATCCTCTTATTGTGAACCCACTTGGTAGTGAGACCACTTTTGATTTATGTACTTTATTAGTTCATTCAATCTAGACAGCCATGTGTATTGATGTGTGTCTCTTAACTATACTTCGCTAGTGTGTGGGCCACACTTGCTATTCTATCCATTTCTTTTCCTTGGAACTTTTTTGGTTTACTGAAATTTTTCTCAAGTACTTAACTGTATTGCATTTAGGCCTCTTTGACACCTTGTGGTGGGGCCCAAGCTCTCTAGTTAAGGGTCTCATTTTAGGGGTTGTTTAATCCTTATATTAGTGAGCTGAGTTGTCCCACCTTTTTGTCTGGAATGATTCCTAAGTGTTTATAAATTAGGTCATAAGTTGTGGCAGACCCCATTGCTGAAAACTGTCTGATTATTTTTGTATTTTATACCAACTTTGTGCCTCTGTAGTGGACCCTACTCACAGGATATGAGTAGGCCACCACTTGGAACCTTTAATATATACTAATGAATAGAAAAATTATATTTTACTTGGGCCAAATAAGACCTCACATGATTAGGGAGTGGATCTCAAAATGGGGCAAGGCACAGTTGTGCAGAAAATTCTGTACAGAAAATTAAAATACATATGTTTGGCCCTATACCAAATATTATGTGTGCACAACTAGTTGGTCCCATCTTATAATTTTTGAAGTACATATATAGTACTACCAAGTTCACCTCACGGCACACTGAAAGGTGGTTGCTTGTGATCATGAGACATACTCAAAATTGGGCCAAAACTAATTTTGCACTATGTTTCCTACACATTTCTTCCAAGCACCCAAGTTTGATTCTTCACCAAAAATTGTATATGCATGTTTAAGTAGGGCTACCTTATGGGTTTTGAAGTCCATATACAGCTCTACCAAATTCCCTTTTTCCTTCAAAATTAGTGAACCCCATATAATTGGGGAGTGGATCTCAAATAGGGCCGGGCATAGTTGTGCTGAAAATCCAGCGCAGAAAATTTGAAATGCTTATGTTTGGCCTTATGCCAAAACTCATATGTGCAAATTCAGTAAACCACACTATTGTATTTTGAAGGCCACACATAGGGCTACCAAAGGAACCTAATGGCATGCCAAAAGGTGGCCTCACCTGATCATGGGACACGCCAAAAAAATGGCTAAGAGTCATTTCTGCACAGTTTTTCTGCACATCTCTCCTAAGCACCTATGTTTGGGCCTTCACAAATACTTATGCATACATGATTAATGAAAAATGAATTTTGATTTTTGATGCCTATACATAGAACTATCATATGGATATTTTTCTCCTTAGGAAGTGGGCCCCCAAAAGGAAACAACCTGGCAACAAAAAAGAGGGCATCGATAAGCTAATCAATGGACCCTAGCCATAGGGGCAACACTAAAAATCGACGAACCACTTCTAGGTACAGATCATTACCCTTAAGTTGTCAATTATCAAACTCATACCGCAATTAATGGTTTATGTAGTGAATAGATGAATGCATGATAATTAGTGTTGATTTATGATTGTGTAGTGCGTAAACGGATGCATGCTAACCGGTGCTAGTTACTATTGGTTGCGCGTGGATGTATATGTGTTAATCAGTGCCAATTAATGATTGAGATACTACGTAGATAAATGTTTGCTAACCAGCACACTTGTATGCCCACTCACCATAAATTGTAGTTTAGTTTAATGCAACCTACATGTTCGATAAAATGCCCAAGAGAGTGAAATTCTCTGAATTACCATTTACATCCCTCCATGTAATTATGTTAGTCAATTTATTAATGTCGTTGACTGATCGAGATGTTAAGGGTCAAATATTACATATCAGACCCCAGTTATTACCAGATTTTACATGCATGATAGTGCTTAACTTCATATTTTAATTGTGTTATTATTGCAAGGTGAATTTACGAACGTGGACTGGAAAGGACGTTAAAAACATGGATTTAACACTCTGGCATCACCAAGGCATTGGACGGGACTCCAGGGGACCAAGATCGATGGAAATACACGACAGGGATTGACGGAAATCGAGAAACTGAAGCTCAAGCGACCTGAAAGTGAGCTAGAATGCAAGATCACTGGGTTTCCATCATCTGTTCGGCTCAAAACTTCATACAGGGCCTGAAGATCATAAATTAACCGTACACGTCAAATTTCAGCCATTGAATCATTGTAGAAGTGGCCAATGGATAGATCAGCCCATAAAATCTCGAATTGGGGCCCGCCTGAGATCTAGATATGTTCCAAATTTAGTCTCAACCCTTCAAATTAAGTGACAAAGCGGATGGACGGAGCAGATTTCTTACGAATATCATGATAGACCCCACATGTACATTGCATGTACATAAGGTACATGTGCACGAGAGGTGCACCGGACTGAGAGTTCGGTCAAACAAGGGGCTGACCCGCGCCTTCTTCTTCTTGGAGACAACGTCTAATGCTGTCCGATTTCTTTTGGCTAGTGGGCCCCACACATCATCCAAATGGATGATCAGATCCGTCCATTGCGTCTATAGGGGGGAAAAAACCCTCGCCTAGGTGATCTTTTGGTCCCATGCATGTGTACGCGCGTGAATCTTCAGAAAACGCAGGTTGGACGACAAACAAGAAAATTTCGTGGGTCACGTCAACGCAGATCAAAAACCAGACATATCTGAGTATGTTTTTGTTCTGATTCTAATGGACAGCGTGGATTTACTATGGAACATCGTCCTGGGGCCCACCAAGCATCAGAACGGCGAACCGTAAGCTCTGTTCCGCAACAGTGCTTGCGGAGGAATGTTGTGGGCCACCCTCTGAAGTGATCAGTCCGATCTGGACCGTCCAGTGGACTCCAAAGGGCCCAGTAACCATCACCTAGGTGGAGAAATCTCACAATACAGTTTGAGATCAGTTTTGATCGTTTAAACATCGAACGAACGGCGGCGAGATAGATCAGGCGGGCCGCATCAAGAGACAGCCAAAACCATCCATTTCCAGTTGTTTTTTCGACATGCATTCAATAGACAAAGTGGATTTATCAAAACAAAAGCGATGTGGGCCCCACCATCAGAACAGCGTGAGTTACGCACCCTATTTTCGCGTCCGAACGTGCCTGGAAATTTTGGATGGCTGTGGCCCATCATCCTTGATCGGTTGAACGATCTGGATCGTCCATCGGGTAGACCATCCCAAAAGACCCTAGGGGACGTTGATCTCTTGGAAAAAAAAGTAAGAGACGAGGGGAGGCAGCGCCCGTTCTCTCGGCGCGGAAGCCCTTTCGCATGTTGTTACGCAGCGACCGCTTTCTGCTGCGTAAACTCAAGCACGAAACCAGCTCCAACTGAATGACGAATGGCAGCACACCTCTTCAGGGCCTGCATTACCTATAAGAAAAGAGGGAACATGAGAGGAAAAAGGGGAGGCAGACGTGAAGCATTCAAGGAGGGGAGCTTAGGCTTGGACGTGGATGCATTATAAGAGAGAGAAAGAGAATAAGTCAGTTTTTTTTCTTTAACGTTTTATGATGTTTTTGAGATTTAGCCTAATCAGGTTTATGTGTGGCTAAACCTCTTAGCTAGGGCTAAGAGGTGAAGCTTGTAGTGAGATGGAAGACTCTATTTTTATGCCTTTGATTTAATTTGTTGAACTACTTTGATTACGGTTCAATTAAGGGAATACTTTTAGTTTTTAATGGTTTGTTGTGACTGAAATTACAATAGATCTGTGATGGCTTTGAGTATTTCTTTCTCCTTTTCATGTTTATGAAGTCAGGAAGCCCTGTTGTTCATCATTGTTCCATGGGCATGGTCGGATGACAGTATCCTTCCTAATCTTCATACATTGTTGGTTGGTTGGTAATTAGTTTAATTCCGTTGTTTACTTTGTCTCCTGGGCATGGTTTGGTGATGGAATCTATTCTAATTCATATACCTTTCATCTCTTGAAAACTATATCAAAGGAAGTCCAGTTGATTTCCATGATTTTTGAAGCAGGCATAAGATCTCCCTGATCTCTACAAGTGGATCCTCTGAATCCCTAGTTTCTTATCTCTGATTCCTCTTAAGTTTTGCATTAATCTCTCACCATTATTCATCAATTTATATTTGATTTAGATTTCATCTTAGGCTAGTTTTATTTCTACCTAGTTTCAGATAACATACAGGTATCAGTCCCTTGGGATTCGACCTCGGTCTCACCGAGTTTATTACTGCATCACAACCCTATACTTGGGGAGTGAATAAGTTTTTGGCGCCATTGCTGGGGACTGACGGTTGCGATTCTCTGAAATTAATTAGGTTTAGAATTAGTTTAAAATTAGAATTTGACTAACTTTAGTTTTAGTTTTTTTTGAACTAACTTGTTTTCCTGTTTTGTAGGATCCTGACATAAGTTTCTAAATTGGTAATTCCTTCTTAATTTCTCTACTTTTCTACTTTTACAATTAGGGTTTAATGTTTAGAAATTTTCCAATTCTAGTATTCTCCTAATTGTAGGAAGTAGTTTATTTTTAGAACCTTTCCTCTTTTGTTTTTAGAAACTAGGTTAGTTATTTCTCTTTTTAGAAATTAACTTTCTATTTTTATTTTAACTCTTTTAGAATCTAACTTTGTTTCCTAATTTATTTTTAGAAATTTTCTACTTGTAGAATTTTTTGTTTAAAAACTAACTTTCCTATTGTGTAGGTTTTTAAGGTAGAAATTTTTAATTCGGTAAGCTTTCTCTCCACTTTCTATTTTTCAGTTCACTTTTAGTAATTTACTTTCTAATTTAGGACTTTCTTCTTTTAGAAACTAGTTTACTTCTATCTTTCTTTTTAAGGATTTTCTAATTCTAGACCTTCTCTTTCGAAACTGACTTGTTTGTTTTCTTTTGCAGGTCTTTAACTTAGGGACTTCAATTTGGTAATTTCTTTCCAACTTTCTCTTTCTTTCTAGATTTTTCTTTTCCTTTCTTAGGATTAGGTTTCGAATTTGATTGAGTGCTGCGAGTGTTTCATGCCCAAGTGGGCCCGTGACAACACTCGACGTCTCTTGACTGAAGGAGGATTGGTTGGGGGGTTGACTATCCATCGTAAGACTAGACACCACTCGAAATCCCCTGAGTTAATTGAAGTGATGGCTGAAAACCAACATCTTCTACCCCAACCTAGGGTGGAGGACATTCAGGATAAGAATGAGGTGTATCAAGCACCCCCGCCACGTACCTTACGAGATTATTTACAACCAGCGGGGGTGAGTACGCCCTCATGCATGATTTTTCCTGAAAATATAGGACAAATGGACATCAAGCCAGGGGTTATCCAACTCATTCCTAAGTTCCATGGGCTTGAATCTGAAGAACCATATCTACATTTGAAAGAGTTTGATGAGATCAGAGCCACTTTATATTTTCAAAATGTGTCTGAGGACATAGTCAGGCTAAGACTCTTTTCTTTTTCCTTAAAAGAGAAGGCTAAGACGTGGTTACATTCACTGCGTCCTAGATCCATTGGCACATAGAATGATATGCAAAGGGAATTTATAAAGAAATTCTTTCCACATCATAAAACGATTACCCTTAAAAAAGCAATTATGAACTTCACCCAAAAGGAGGATGAAACGTTTTACCAATGTTGGGAAAGGTTCAAGGATTTAGTCAGTTCATGCCCACAACATGGCTTTAAAACGTGCCGTATTACAAATTTTTTCTATGATGGACTGACATCTTCCATGCGCCAAATGGTCGAGACAATGTGTAATGGAGAATTCATTAATAAAAATGTTGACGAGGTATGGGATTACCTCGATATTCTTGCTGAAAAAACACAATCATGTGACTATTACCCAAAGTCGAACACCACATCTAGGCCAACTCAATTAAAGGAGAAAGGTGGATTATATCTCTTGAAAGAAGAGGATGATCTTAAGTGTAAAGTGACTACGCTCATAAGGAAAGTTAAGGCCATGGAAGGAAAGAAGGATAAGGTTAATGAAAGTGTTTGCGGCATCTGTGATTGCAACATTCATACAACTGAAAATTGCCCTACAATACCTGCCTTTTGAGAAGTGTTGAATGAACAATCCAATGCCGTAAATAATTATCAAAGACCTTTCAATGGACCAACCTCTAATACGTATAATCCTGGTTGGAAAAATCATCCAAACCTTAGTTGGAGAAATGGACAAACTGCTACCCCTCAAAGTTTCTTCAATTAAAATCCAAATCAGGGGAAACCTCAAGAAGAACCGGTTCAAAATTCCATGCAAGAGCTGACCCATGCAATGCGAGACTTTATGCAAAAGATGGATTCACGTATGATGGTTATAGAAAAAGGGATGCTTCCTGCACAACCGCTCCCCGATCCTAAACCACAATACGAGATAAGTGATCCTAGCTCTTTAAATCAAATGGGGCACGCTAAATCCATCACCATTCTTAGGAGTGGGAAGATCATTGATAAAACTCTTCCGGTTAGGCCCGAAAAGCCTAAAAACTAGAAGAGGATAATAATAATGGATCTAGTGAGGCCCCGCAAAAATTAGAACCGGAGCTTCTAGAAAAGCCAGTTGCTCCATTTCCCAAACGGTTGGTTGCACCAAAACCTCTCTCTAACTCTCAGGATATCCTAGAGGTGTTGAAACAAGTGAAAGTCAACATTCCTCTAGTTGATGTCGTAAAACAGATACATTCATATGCCAAATTCCTGAAAGACTTATGCACGACCAAACGATGGCAAAGTATTCAAAAGAAGATCTTCTTGACTGAGAAAGTGAGTGCCATCCTAAAACAAGACGTGCCACAGAAATTCAAAGATCCCGGTAGCCCAACCATATCATGTGTAATTGGGGACCATCGAATTGATCATGCACTTCTTGACTTAGGAGCGAGCGTCAATCTGATTCCCTACTCGGTATACAAACAGTTAGGTTTGGGTGAATTAAAACCCACCCTAACCACACTACAACTTGCTGATCGCTCTGTTCGTGTACCAAGAGGGATAATTGAAGATGTGTTGGTCCAAGTTGATAGATTTTACTACCCTGTAGATTTTATCATCCTGGACACCGAACCCATCAATAACATAAGCACTCAGATCCCCGTCATTCTTGGTCGCCAATTCCTTGCCACTTCAAACGCAATTATCAATTGCAGGAATGGTGTCATGACTATGTCTTTTGGGAATATGACATTGGAGTCAAACATCTTTTTCAATAACGGCAGAAACTTAGAGGATGATGACGATTTCCACGACATTAACATGATTGACTCTTTAGTGGAAGATACGACACCTCTGACCTTATCTTCTGACCCTCTAGAGGCGTGCCTGGCCCACTCCCATGATTTTGATGATGACATGATTAGGGAGACGTGTGCCTTGCTTGATACTGCACCGGTACTTGAAGTTAATCGGTGGAGGCTACAATTTGAAGAGTTGCCCCAAACTGATGTAGTGCCTCTACCGTCTAACCTCAAGCCACCAAAACTTGACCTAAAACCTTTGCCTTCTGATTTGAAATATGTCTATTTAGGTCAAGATGAGACATACCCGGTGGTGATCTCTGCCCACCTGGAGAAAGAACATGAGAGTATGCTCATATCTACTCTCATTGAGCATAAGGGAGCCCTTGGATGAACGATAGCGGACCTCAAGGGAATCAACCCCTCAATTTGTACTCATCGCATTTATCTTGAGGATAATGCTAAGACCGCTCGGCAATCACAACGTAAACTAAATCCAAACATGAGGGAAGTGGTTAAGGCCGAGGTTCTTAAACTATTAGATGTGAGTATCATATACCCCATATCCGATAGTCAATGGGTGAGTCCAACTCAGGTGGTTCCTATGAAGTCCGGGATCACCATCATAGCCAATGCTAATAATGAACTCGTGCCAACCAGCGTTACTACTGGTTGGAGAATGTGCATTGACTACAGGAAGCTGAATACCGTCACGAGGAAGGACCACTTTCCTTTGCCCTTCATTGATCAAATCTTGGAAAGGCTAGCTGATCATTCCTATTACTGTTTCCTTGATAGGTATTCGGGCTACAATCAGATTGAAATCGCCCCTGAGGACCAGGAAAAGACTACATTTATATGTCCCTACGGCACCTTTGCCTATAGAAGGATGTCATTCGGATTATGTAATGCCCCTGCCACCTTCCAGCGATGTATGATGAGTATCTTTTCTGACATGGTAGGGAAATATCTGGAGGTCTTCATGGACAATTTCTTTGTTTTCGGTTCATCTTTCAGCGAGTGCTTAGAGAGTCTTAAATGTGTGCTGAAAAGATGTGAAGAGAAGAACTTGGTACTTAATTGGGAGAAGTGCCATTTCATGGTTCATAAGGGAATTGTCCTTGGACATATTATCTCGTCCAAAGGAATCGAGGTGGATAAGGCAAAAATCGATCTTATCTCTAACCTACCTCCACCCAAGAACATCAGAGATGTGCAATCCTTCTTAGAACACGCAGGGTTTTATAGACGATTCATAAAGGACTTTAGTCTCCTCTCTCGTCATTTATGTAATCTTCTCCAAAAGGATGCACCATACGAGTGGACTGAGCAATGCCAGGAAGCTTTCACCAAGCTTAAAGGCATGTTAACCACTGCACCTATCATGCAACCACCTAATTGGAGCCTTCCTTTTGAGCTTATGTGCGACGCTTCTGATTATGCTCTTGGAGCGGTTTTAGGCCAGAGAAAAGATAAGAGGCCCTACGTCATTTATTACGCAAGTAGAACTTTAAATTCTGCCCAAGTGAACTACTCGACTACAGAAAAGAAACTCTTTGTTCACTCCCCAAGTATAGGGTTGTGATGTAGTAATAAACTCGGTAAGACCGAGGTTGAATCCACAGGGACTGATACCTGTACGTTATCTGAAACCAAGTAGAACTAGAACTAGACTAAGATGTGATTTAAACCAAATAGAGTTTAAGGAATAATTGTGGAATAATTATCTAAAACTTTAAGGAATTTAAAGGAAAGAAACTAGGGATTCAGAGGATCCACTTGTAGGGATCAGGGAGATCTTTTGCCTGCATCAAGAATCATGGAAATCAAACTGAACCTACTTGATCTAGTCTTCACAAGATGAAAGGTATATGAATTAGAATGGATTCCATCATCTAACCATGCCCAGGAGACAAAGCAAACAACAGGATTAAACTAATTACCAACCAATTAATAATGTATGAAGATTAGGAAGGGTATCGCCATCCGACCATGCCCATGAGACGATGGTAAACAACAGGGCTTCCTGACGTCATAAACATTAAAAGGGGAAAAGAAATATTCAAAGCCATTGCAGACCGATTGTAATTTCAGTCACAACAGACCATTAAAGACTAAGAAAAATATTCCTTTAATAATCAACTAAAATCAACATCAGTTCAGTCTAAACAAAAGGCACAAGCAAAAAGGCCTCCCATCACGCTGCAAGCTTCACCTCTTAGCCCTATCTAAGAGGTTCAGCCCAACATGAATGGGCTAGATCCAAAACAAATACAATAGAAAGAAAAGAATAGAAAAAAGAAAAAAAACAAAAATTACTTTCCTAGCTCCCTGTCGAACATCCCACGTTGAAGCCTTCCAAAACGAGCCCTCCTGTTGCCTCTCTCTCTCTATCTGACGTCCCCTATTCAAGCATGCCCTCTTCTCCACGTTTGGAACTCTTTTTATAGCTTTTGGAGTGGTGAAAATCGGATTTGGGAAGCTATCGCACGCGCAGCGAAAGCCTTTTCGCAGCCAAGTTCGGGGCTTCATAACTCTTGCGTTTCTTGCATTATTTCTGTAAAATCAGCGTCTCTTGGAAGTGTTTTGGCTGGCCTACACGATGGACGGTTCAGATCTACCATATGATCAAAGATGGTGGGCCACAACTGCCTGGAAAGTCCGATTTCGTGGACGTGCGTAGCCTTTCGCACGTCCGGCTCTGACATGATCGGTGGGCCCCACAGAGGTATTTTTTGGAAAATCCACCCCGTCCATTGGATTCAAGACGAAATTTCGGTCAAGAATGGGTGGTTTTGAAAGTCCATTGACGCGGCCCAGAGAAGAAATCACCTCAAAAATCGTTTTAAACGTCGCAGGACCGCCTGTTTGTGGCCTCTGTATCACGCACGTGTGCTTGCATGGGTCCAAAATTTCAACAAGGTTTTGTAGTAGTCGAGGCCCTCTACACGATGGACGGTTTGGATTGTCCACTGGGACAATGTGTGGGGCCCACTGGCGTCCGCAAAAACGGACAGCGTCCGTCCGTTACACGGCTTAAAACGGTAACTTCCGTGTTTGGGAAGAAGACGCGTCCTGTGAAAAAGTTGTGAGCTTTTGTTAATTCAGTGCAGCTCGCGTCCGTAAACATGTTGTGCACATATGCTGTACATATGGGGCCCGTTATGATCTTTAATCAAAATCCAATCCATTCATTCAATTAATCCCCCTATTTAAGGCGTTGAGACCAGATTTCAGGCAGCTCCAGATATCAGGCGGGCCCAGAATCAATGGTTTATGGGCTGACCTGTCAGTTGGGGCACTTCCATAGTGATCCGAGGGCTGAAATTTGATATGTATGGTTAATTTATGGCCCTCAGGCCATGTATGAAGTTTTGAGCCAATCAGATGGCGAGAACTATGTGATCTTGCATTTTTCACCAATTTCGGGCCTCTTTAACGTGAATAACTTGATTTCCTCGGATCCCTGGTGTGTAATTCCATCGATCTTGGTCCCCTGGAGTCCGTCCCTTGCCTTGGGTGTCATCAGAGTGTCAAATCCATGGTTTAAGCACCCTTTTTCAGTTCATGCTTGTAAATACACTCTACATTACAAATACAATTAAATCAAGCTATTAAACGGTATCATGCTTGTAAATCCATGCAATAAATGAGTCTGATATGCAATATTTGACCCTCAACACTAGCCGTAGTGTTCGCTTTGGATAAATTTAGGTCCTACTTGATTGGATCTAGGATCATTATCTACACAAATCATGCGGCACTTAAGTATCTTCTTTCTAAGAATGATTCTAAGCCCCGCCTGATACGATGGATCCTTCTACTCCAAGAATTTGATTTGAAAATTAAAGATAAAAAGGGAGTAGAGAACGTAGTGGCCGATCATCTGTCTCGCCTTAATACCTCTGATTCCCTTGAGGCGACCCATATCAATGATATGTTCCTTGATGAACAACTGTTCAGAGTCTCCCATTTACCTTAGTTCACTAATATTGCTAACTATCTTGCCATAGGTTCCATACCGACACATTGGACTGCGTAAGATAAGAAGAAATTTTTCACCAAGGTGCGCAAATTTTTCTCGGACGATCCATATTTGTTTAAATATTGCCCAAACCAGATCCCAAGGAGATGTGTGCCAGACGATGAGCATCAGAGTGTCATCTCCTTCTATCACTCACAGGCCTGTGGTGGTCACTTTTCTGCTAAAAAGACCACGGCCAAGATTTTACAGTGTGGCTTTTATTGGCCCACTATGTTTAGGGACACTCATGAGTTTTGCGAGGCTTGTGAGCGTTGTCAGAAATTGGCAGCATTGTCTCGTCAAAATATGATGCCTTTGAATCCCATCCTTATCATAAAAGCATTTGACTGCTGGGGTATTGATTTCATGGGACTATTCCCCCAATCATTTGGAAATTTGTATATTTTGCTCGCCGTAGATTGTGTCATTAAATGGGTCGAAGCAATTCCGTGCCGAAATAATGACCATCGCACGGTCATTAAATTCTTAAAAGAGAACATCCTTTCGCGGTTCGGGAAGCCTCGAGCCATCATTAGTGATGGGGGCTCAAACTTTTATAATAGACCATTCGAGAGCTTAATGAAGAAATACGGTATCTCTCATAAGGTGAGCACCCCATACCATCCACAGATAAGTGGACAAGCTGAGATTTCCAATAGGGAGATCAAACATATCCTGGAGAAAACGGTTAACCCTGATTGTAAGGATTGGTCAATCCGATTGACCGATGCCTTATGTGCATATCGTATTGCTTTTAAAACCCCTATTGGAATGTCTCCCTTTAGACTTGTCTATGGGAAAGCTTGTCACTTGCCTATGGAGTTGGAACATAAAGCGTACTGGGCGATCAAAAATCTGAATTTCAATCTGGACAACGCTGGCTCGCTACGTAAACTTCAATTAAATGAACTTGAAGAAATCCGGAACGATGCATACGAGAACTCGAGAATTTACAAAGATAGAAGAATGAAGGCGTTTCATGACCAACGTATTTTATGGAAATCATTCACACCTGGTCAGAAAGTCCTTTTGTATAATTCTCGATTACATCTCTTTCCAGGTAAGCTTCGATCTCGTTGGACCGGCCCTTACATTTTGGTCATTGCGTATCTTCATGGGGCCATTGAGATAAGAGATCTTGACAATGGCAAGGAGTTTAAAGTAAATGGACATCGCTTAAAGCCATTTGTCGAGAAATTTGATTCAGAGGACATGTCCATACCTCTGACTGATCCTGTTTACCAGGATTAATCTCCTAGTCTGATGGAGGTATAGGTAGGTTTACTGTTTTCATAGGACTAGGATAGTTTCCTTTATGCTATCTTAGGATAGACGGTAAACTTAGCGCTTTTGGGAGGCAAGCCAGCCTTTTATTTTATTTTATTTTAGTTAGTTAGTTCAAATGTTTGTGGGTAACATTGCTGCAAACCCTCACAAGACTACAACTCGTCTACTAGGGGCAACCTAGGGATTTAAAGGCTTGTTGCATACGCTAAATGCAATCGAGAGCACCTGCGAAAGTGGTGTAGGTAGGATTTTATTTTTGTTATTTTTATTTTACTTCTGTTGGTTTTTCTCTTGTGATGACCCGCTCTTACGTAGATATTTTTGGAAAGCTTCTTGATTCTTTCATCTAGGTACTATCTTTCCATCACTCTCATATTTTCGTTGTCCCATATGCATTGCATGCTTATTTCTTTTACATTGAGGTCAATGTAGATTCTAGGTTGGGGGTGGGAGATTAGGTTTCCTAATCAATGTTTTTTTAGTCTTGAGCAGAAATTGTGAAAATTTTTAAATTTTTTTTTTTTTGGAATTTTGCATGAATTCGAAGTGATTTGGAGGCCCATCTCGGATTTAGACGTACAAGATACATGATGTTGGTAATATATGACTCTTGGATTCAGTTATCTGTTAAACTTCGCAGTTCAGTTCGAACTATTAATCCATGGTTAGAAGTTGTAGACATTGATTGAGTCATGATTTCACAACGCATGCACATTAAAGGTTCAACTCGATATTGAAGGATTAACTTAGTAATCACTAAACATGAAAGGAACCAACTTGGGAATTGAATGGATTAGGCGAATAGTCTTTACCATAGGTTTACTCCCTATAGGTGAGGATTCGATTCCCCATGGATGATATTTGAGAAAGAGTGGGTGTGAAGTCTTTACCATAGGTTTGCTCCCTATAAGTGAGGATTTGATTCCTCTTCTTGGCGTTACTTTTAATGGAAAAAAAATAAAAATTAAAAGAATGAAAAGATGATGTGTGAGGCAAGTTTTGGTTATCATAAATTCTCTTATTAGTTACCAATGATATCCTTAAATAGAAAAGTGAATTTCAATGTTGATAAGTCGAGATTAGACTATACATCCATGGAATTCAATGTTTAGAATTATTCTAATTGATGGACTAATATTTTAAACTTAATTATGAAGTTTACCGTGTGCTTGAGTCTAGGAGAGAATTATGCCCAACGATTCATGGATCTTAGATTTTTCGTATCTGAATCGTTTTCTTCAAATTATCACTCGGTTTCATATAAATTGTCATGTAATTCTCAACTTATTTTTCGCATACTTTGCTTGGGACTAGCAAAATGCTGGTTGGGGGTTGTATTGAGGGTCAAATATTACATATCAGACCCTAGTTATTGCCGGATTTTATGTACATGATAGTGCTTAACGTCATATTTTAATTATGTTATTATTGTAAGGTGAATCTACGAACGTGGACTGGAAAGGATGTTAAAAACATGGATTTAACACTCTGGCATCACCAAGGCATTGGACGGGACTCCAGGGGACCAAGATCGACGAAAATACACGACAGGGATCCGCGAAGATCGAGAAACTGAAGCTCAAGCGACCTAAAAGTCGGCCAGAATGCAAGATCACTGGGTTTTCATCATCTGTTCGGCTCGAAACTTCATACAGGGCCTGAAGATCATAAATTAACCGTACACGTCAAATTTTAGCCATTAAATCATTATAGAAGTGGCCCAATGGATAAATCAGCCCATAAAATCTTGAATTGGGGCCCGCCTGAGATCTAGATATGTTCCAAATTTAGTCTCAACCCTTCAAATTAAGTGACAAAGCGGATGGATGGAGCAGATTTCTTACGAACATCATGACAGACCCCACATGTACATTGCATGTACATAAGGTACATGTGCACGAGAGGTGCATCGGACTGGAGTTCGGTCAAACAAGGGGCTGACCCGCGCCTTCTTCTTCATGGAGACAGCGTCTAATGCTGTCCGATTTCTTTTGGCTAGTGGGCCCCACACATCATCCAAATGGATGATCAGATCCGTCTATTGCGTCTATAGGGGGGAAAAACCCTCGCCTAGGTGATCTTTTGGTCCCATGCATATGTACGCGCGTGAATCTTCAGAAAACGCAGGTTGGACGGCAAAGAAGAAAATTTCGTGGGCCACGTCAACGCAGATCAAAAACCAGACATATCTGAGTATGTTTTTGTTCTAATTCTAATGGACGGCGTGGATTTACTATGGAACATCATCCTGGGGCCCACCAAGCATCAGAACGGCGAATCGTAAGCTCTGTTCCGCAACAGTGCTTGCGGAGGAATGTTGTGGGCCACCCTCTGAAGTGATCAGTCCGATCTAGACCGTCCAGTGGACTCCAAAGGGCCCAGTAACCATCACCTAGGTGGAGAAATCTCACAATACAGTTTGAGATCAGTTTTGATCGTTTAAGCATCGGACGAACGGTGGTGAGATAGATCAGGCGGGCCGCATCAAGAGACAGCCAAAACCATCCATTTCCAGTTGGTTTTTTGACATGCATTCAATAGACGGAGTGGATTTATCAAAACAAAAGCAATGTGGGCCCCACCATCAGAACAGCGTAAGTGAGTTACGCACCCTGTTTTCGCGTCCGGACGTGCCCGAAAATTTCGGATGGCTGTGGCCCATCATCCTTGATCGGTTGAACGATCTGGACCGTCCATCGGGTAGACCATCCCAAAAGACCCCAGGGGATGTTGTTCTCTTGGAAAAAAAAGCAAGAGACAAGGGGAGGCAGTGCCCGTTCTCTCGGCTTGGAAGCCCTTTCGCATGTTGTTACGCAGCGACCGCTTTATGCTGCGTAAACTCAAGCACGAAACCAGCTCCAACTAAATGACGGACGGCAGCACACCTCTCCAGGGCCTGCATTACCTATAAGAAAAGAGGGAACGTGAGAGGAAAAAGGGGAGGCAGACATGAAGCATTCAAGGAGGGGAGCTTAGGCTTGGACGTGGATGCATTACAAGAGAGAGAAAGAGAATAAGTCAGTTTTTTTCTTTAACGTTTTATGATGTTTTTGAGATTTAGCCTAACCAGGTTTATGTATGGCTAAACCTTTTAGCTAGGGCTAAGAGGTGAAGCTTGTAGTGAGATGGAAGACTCTATTTTTATGCCTTTGATTTAATTTGTTGAACTACTTTGATTACGGTTCAGTTAAGGGAATACTTTTAGTTTTTAATGGTTAGTTGTGACTGAAATTACAATAGATCTGTGATGGCTTTGAGTATTTCTTTCTCCTTTTCATGTTTATGAAGTCAGGAAGCCCTGTTGTTCATCATTGTTCCATGGGCATGGTCGGATGACAGTACCCTTCTTAATCTTCATACACTGTTAGTTGGTTGGTAATTAGTTTAATTCTGTTGTTTACTTTGTCTCCTGGGCATGGTTTGGTGATGGAATCCATTCTAATTCATATACCTTTCATCTCTTGAAAACTATATCAAAGGAAGTCCAGTTGATTTCCATGATTTTTGAAGCAGGCATAAGATCTCCCTGATCTCTACAAGTGGATCCTCTGAATCCCTAGTTTCTTTTTCTAATTCCTCTTAGTTTTGCATTAATCTCTCACCATTATTCATCAAGTTATATTTAATTTAGATTTCATCTTAGGCTAGTTCTATTTCTACCTAGTTTCAGATAACGTACAGGTATCAGTCCCTTGGGATTCGACCTCGGTCTCACCGAGTTTATTACTACATCACAACCCTATACTTGGGGAGTGAACACGAGACTACTTGGATTATTGGGTTGACAGGCAAACCCCAGATCCATGAGGGCGGCTCCAATTGGGTTAGCTGCCCCAGACTAGTCCAATTGATCAGGGCCGAATACGGATAATTGACAGTAGTTGGACTACATGGGATGCTTGCACCCGATGCCGGTTATGCCAGAGTTTTTCCAAGTCAACCGAATTAGCCAAACAGCTGACCAACTGTGTGTGTTCATCATGTATGATCATGTCTACCTGAATCTAAAGCACCCCATACCTTTGCCTATAACCGTTAGCGATACGATCCTTGAGTCTCGGGAGCTGAGTATGGTGGTATGAGATACTGTGTCTGTGTTGTCGGCCTATTTTGGGGTGACGATCCTCTTCATTGTAACCAGTGAGCATAGGAAGTGATAGGTCCTTGCTCAAACGACCCCCATCAAATTACCCGGCCGATAGTTCCGTGTCAGAATATCGTTCGAATAACCCGGGCATGAATGAAATTGGGTGACGAACCCTTTTCCTTATGGTGATTTGGTTATGTGACAAGCCCACACCTCAGAATTGAATAATCATACTCGGTGTATAGGTGACAACCCTTACTAAGTTGATCTTCATACATTTGGGTATCATGCCTTACCTTTGAAATTATTGATTTGTGAGACAAATGGGTAATACCTAAATTTGGATAATGGATCGCAGGCTCAAAGCCGCTACGGTCACACTGGGCCAAATGATATAGATAAAGTCATTGATTAAATAGAGGTATTTCAGCTTCCCCAATTTTGCTAGATGAACGGATTTAATTAAATATTCGGCTAACATGAACATTCATAATCTTGCATTAGCATAGGTTGTCAACTCGGTAGTTGAGGTCGCATTGAGGGAGTGTTAGTTATATACGAACGTATAAATGGTGTCGCTTGAGGGAGTGCTGGATGGTAAGGGCATGCATCATATCATAATAGTATGCATGTGCATTAACTAAAGCATTTAGGGACTGTATACTTTAATTACTTTTCATTAATTATGTATGTGGATTTGATAGCTTGTGTAACTTAATGTTAGCGGAACCACTGAGTTGATCACTCACTCCCACTCTGTAATGATGTTTTAAAACACCAACCAGACGATATTATCAATGCAGGTACTATCGAGAGGTTTCAGACAAATAGGCTTAGAGTGGCTTGCACCACCGATGTTGTGTTTTAGAGGATTGGATCAAACCAAAAACTTACACCTTAATCATTTTGGGTATGTATATTATGTCTTGTTTAATCTTCATTTGGGCGAACACCATATTTTAATTTTATCTTTATTGTCATGCCCATAGTTATTAATTTTTGTTATCTATATCTCGCTTTGGATTCGCTAATTTGAATTACACTACTCTGATTGCTCGTGTGTAAAATGAGTGTGAATATGAATCAAGTCACATGTGCATTTTATGTGGTTAACACTTGGAAACTCGGGATCAGAGTTTATGCATTCGGATGCCGATTTTCGAAGTGTTACAGTGAACCACCATTGATATGCCCGTGCTATTAGTAAAGAAGGTCCGCTCATCTGATGGGACACATGTATATACTGGAATATAGTACTGTTAGTCTTTTCCTTTTTCTGCTGGCCATTGTATTCATGCACATGTGTGGCCCACCTGATGAGACATTGATTTTATTGTCAAGGCATAATCATATGGTAAGAGGAGAAATTATTAGGTGTTGATTGTATCTTTTCAGAGCATGCACAAGTTTCAATTCTTACAAGTGGGCCGGATTGAACTTTTTTTTTTTTTTCTTTCTTTCCTTTTAGACACGCACTCACACTCATACCCCCACACACTCACACCACATTGGGTACCGGAACTCATGACCTCGTGTCTAAATTCTTTAGAGTCCACCAACGAGGCATGAGTAAGGACCCCATGATTGAATTGAATAACCGTGATGAGATCCAAATTAGGGGCAGCAATGGGTTGGGTTTTGGTCAGCTCAAGCCCGGCCCATTTACTAAAGTGGCCAATAATTCTGGCCTTTAACTAACCTGCACCTCATTAACAGACCCAGTTGAAATTCACTAAGCCCAAGCTGAAGCCTGACTAGACCCAACCATTTACTTGTAACTTTATAAAGTAAGATCGAAATGATATCAATGCAAACAAGCTCAAGTTTAAGAATGAAATATATGGTCGGTTATGGTAAAGTGAGTTTGGATCATCTAGCCTAGTCCATTGATAGCCTATAGGTAGGTCCATTCTGATAGAAGGTTAACATGAGCCCAACCCATTTGCTTAAACGAGTCACATTTTCTAATCTTGGCCCAAGCCACATCAAAAGTAGTTCAGGATTGCTGATCCATGGTCCACTTGACACATTTACACCCATAATATTAGATGTAGAGTTAAAAACTCAAAAAATTTCCAGTCAGTTGAGCTCAAAGAAGTGTACTCCTTATATAGTTCTCATTTAATAATTATATTAAAAATATAAAATAAACGACATTTTCTATGTAAATATTTCTATAAAAAAAATAAAAAATACACAAGTAAATTGCTGATCATGTGGTCCTTTTTTAGATACCTGGCACTATTTTCTAAGTACATGTTTGGAACATGTAAATGGTGAGACATCTCAACCAGATAAATGCCAATTTTGGGAAAGATCTTAGAGTGGTTTAATCTTTAAAAAAAAAAAAAAGTGATATGTTTTATATTTATATTCCTTTTATATTTGTATCACATAACATAAATTATATTACAATATTAATAATGTTAGTCCAAATTTTATTTATTTATTTTTTTTTTTTTTTACATTTATCTAAGTAAGATAATGTACGGATTTGGTTACATTTTAGCTATGCCTATTTATGTTAAAAATTTAAATGTGTCGTTACTTTCAATCTATTATTACTGGCAAGTTACAGATTACAAAGATATAATTGATATTAAATGGATTTATATTATGTTGTCACAACTATTAACATTGGTATTGATATCACATTAATAAGTAGTCAACCACATCTCATTTGATATTGGTTTTGTAATGGTTAAATGATCAACTTGATTCTTTAGAACTTTTGGTTAGTGCAAGTTGTTTTGAAATATTAAGTATGTTTCTCAACAACAAATTATAAAAGCATTTTTGGAATATTTATTTCACTCGTGGTTCTTTAGATACTGTTAAAAGAAAATAAGAATAACAAAAACCGACTAATCAAAATACAAAATGAAAATAAAAATACACTAATGATAGAAAAATAAAAATAAAAAACTAAAATTTAAGAAAACACACACACACACACACACACACACACACACACACATAACAAAAACAAAAAAACAAATATATAGAAATATGAAAAGAAACTAACAATCTGCAATATCAAAACAAGATTAAAACAAGTATCTATTTAACTGAATTCCAAAAACACATGACATTGAGAAAGAAAACAAAGAAATAATCAATCAAATAAGATAACCTAGATGATAAAATTGAAATGAAAATTCCATTCTTGAAAATTGGTTGCAGCGGATAGGGCCTTCTCTCCCAGGACCCACAGCTGGAAAGACTCCCCTCCTCGCCGGTCCCTGCAAGTGCTGGGCATCAAGTATGCGCTTGTCCCCACCAAAGGCCCATCGATAGTGATGTGGTCTAAGCCTGTGGATGGTTGGATTAAGGTTAATGTTTGCGGTTCGGCCAGGGGCAATCTGGCGGCCGGGGGATATGCAGGGGGAGTAACGAGGAATTCCTCTTTGCCTTCACTTCGGGCTATGGCATGGGTTCCAATTTTAGGGCGGAAGCTATGACTTTTGTAAGGCCCATATCCTAGACGGTACCGTTCCGTAGGCCTCCTGGGTCATCCCGGTCGAATTCTAGTGACCCTCGACCTATATTCGACATTTGCGCACTATCCTAAGTCGAGTCTTACATATCAAAGTCGGCTCAACCTGCGACTTGTACTAGTGCGACTGCGCCGTTACCGGGGTTCTAATACCGCATCTCGCACGCCGATGCGATACCTGGGCTAGGAGATGTGGGCCCGCGTTCAGTTCAAGAAAAACGCCGCGCTTTGCAAAACTCAAGAGAAATATCCCATTAATCAATCCAATCAATCACCTCACATGTCAAATACAACATCTCATCCCCAAGTACCAACACCCATCCCTAAAGTCAACTCCCTCCCTTACATGTCAAGTACACATCACTCCATCACTCACCATCCCTCTCATCCATCACCTCTCTCTCATTCTCTCTCCATTTTTTTAAAGCAACCCTCATGAGAGGTGGGCGTCCATGGCTTCCATGAGAGAAACTAGGTATGACCCACTCCCTACCACCCAATCCCACCCTCCAAAATTGATCCCAACCGTTGAAATTGTACCTTTGGATCTCTAACATATATTGGCGGAAGAAGGAAGGGGAGATCTAAGGTGGGTGTTGTAAGACCCGTATCCTAGCCTGTACCATTCCGTAGGCTTTCACAGTCCTCTCGGTTGAATTCTGGCAACCTGCGACCTATAATCGGCATTTGCTCGCGACCCTGAGTTACATCCTGTCGATCTGAGTCAGCTCGGCATAAGACTTGTATCTTAGCGACCGCGCCGTCGCAGCGACTCGCGCACTGATCCGATACCCAGGTCAGAAGATGTGAGCCCGCGTTCAGTTCAAGGAAAAACGTCCCGCGTTGCAATTCCGTAGAGAATCCATCACGTCAATCACTTCATTTGTCAAAGTACACCCATCAAGTCAAGTACCTTATCCCATCCCCCAAGTACACTACACTATCCCCAAATTCAACCTTTCCATCCCATCTCTTACACACCCCTTCACTCCTCTCCCATCATCTCTCTTTCTCTCTCTCTCTCTCTCTCTCTCTCTCTCTCTCTCTTTCATTCTCTCTCTCATTTTTCCTTCCAAGCAACCCACGTCCAAGCTCCCCATGAGAGAGCTAGTGTGGCCCACCTTCCTACCTCCCATCTCCTCCATTCAAAGTCCATCTCAACCGTCGAAATCATTTTCTTGGAGCTCTAGAGACTATAGGCGGATGAAGGAAGAGAAGATCAAAGGTGGGTGCTTCTCTCTCTCTGTTCTTCTCTCTCTCTCTCTCTCTCTCCCTCTCCCTCTCTCTCTCTCTCTTTTGTTATGGGTGTGATCCACTAGATCCACACCGATCGTGGACCCACCATGATGGATGTATTTTATTGACGCCGTCCATCTGCTTTATCCATGCCATCCAGTGGGCCTGGCTTGAATGATGGAAAAACACAAATATTAGACTCATCAGGTGGGCCACGTGCATGTGGGACCCACCATGATGTCCATGCCGTCCAGCGTCTCTGGACACTGGACGAAATAGGGGTGGATAACATGGGTGCATGTACTAACATGGGTATGTACTAACAAGCTATAAAAAAAATTATTTGTTTGGGGTGGGCCACCCATGTAGGCCCCACCTTAATGTATGGGGCTGATCCACTCTATCCATTCCATTCCCCAGCTTATTCTAGGAGTTGACCTGAAAAATGAAGTGAATTCAATTTTTTGGCAGGCCATACCATGGAAAACAGTATTCTACCGTTGAAATCCACCCTGATGTTTCTATACACCAAAATACCCCAAATATTGGGCTCGTTCGGACTGTCTTGAGCCATGGAATTCAATGGTTGGAGTGAATTCAACTGATGCGGGCCCCATGCATGAAAAACTCCAAGAATACATGATTTAAAAAATAATAATAATAATAAATAACAACAGCAGCGCCTGTTGCTGCTGCTGGCAGAGGACGCCAGCGGCATCCTACGCTGGTTGGCGTAGGTGGTCAGGGGACCTTAGGTCCCAGTTGTGGGCCCCACCTGATGTGTGTAGAACATCTACACCATGCATTGGGTGGTTCCCCTCGAGGCAGCGAGATGCCCCAAAAATCAGCCGTATACATGGCTCAGGTGGCCCACATCATAGGAAACAGTGTGAGATTGAATGGCTATCATTGAAACTTCTTTTGGGTATCAGAAGTTTTGGATCGTTATAAAATTTATTTTTCCTTTTCATCTGGTCCACGTGACCTTATCAACGGTTTGGATGGAAAATAGGCATCCTGGTGGGCCCCACGTGGCTGTATGACCTTATCAACAGGTTGGGTAGAAATAAACATTCTGGTGGGCTCTAGGTCCGTGTGACCTTACCAGCAGGTGTGTGGAAATAAACATTACAGTGGGCCCCAAGTCTGTATGACCTTACCTACAGGTTGGGTGGAAATAAACATTATGGTGGGCCCCAGGTCCATGTGACCTTACCAGTAGGTTGGGTGGAAATAAACATTACTGTGGACCCTAGGTCTGTATGACCTTATCAATAGGTTTGGGTGGAAAATGAACATTATGGTGGGCCCCACATGGGACCCACTGATGTGTGTATTGTAATCCACACCTTCCATTAGTGTGGGCCCCACCATGAAGTATGCACTTCATCTATGCCGTCCATCCTTTCCATCCCTATGGGATCCACCATGATGCATGTGTTGCATCTAAACCGTCCAACCATTTTGAAAGCCCGTCTTAAAGCTTGAGACTAAAAGTGAGACAGATCCAGTTGTCAGGTGGACCACACTACAGAAAATAATGGAGTGAATGCCTACCATTGAAACCCCCTTTGGGTTACAAAGGCTTTGGGTCAATATGATATTTGTTTCTCCCTAAGCCCTTGTGACCATGAGAATAGTTTGGATGGAAATTAAATGTTGTGGCGAGCCCACTGGGATTTGAAAGTGGGAAATTAATATCACCATTGTTAGTTGTAGTATGGTCCAGATGATCTTTGGATATGATTCATTTTATTTATTTATTTATTCATTTATTTAATGCTCTGTAATGATCTCTATTGATGGATGATTGGCGCGGCCCATTCGATCGGCCAATTGATTCAGCCCATTCGAGTCGATCCACTTGATTCGGCGCATTCGACTAGGCCCATTCAACTCGGCCCATTCGACTTGGCCCAGTTGATTTGACCCATTGTTGTAGCCCATTTGATGTACATATAGCCCATGTGAATAGGCCCACTTTGATGTACTTTGTGGCCCATTTGTCAAGCCCACTTTGATGTATTTTGTAGTCCATTCGATGTGCCCACCTTGATATACTTGTGACCCATCTGTGAGGTCTACCTTGATATATTTATGGGGCTCATTAGTACGGCCCAATGATGCAGCCCACTTGTTTACATGAGGCCCATTGGTGTGGCCTATTAACATGGCCCAACTTGATATGATGAGGCCCATGTGTAGAGCCCACCTGCTTGAATATGATGCCTATGGGCAAGGCCCATTGTGATATGTATTAGGCTCATTAGTGCGGCCCATTGATGCAGCCCAATTGATGTATATGAAGCCCACTGGTGCGGCCCATGTGATATGGCCGACTCGATATATATGAGGCCCATTGGTGCGGCCCGTGGATGCGATCCACTTGATGTATGTGATGGCCCATGGGTTGAGTACCAATGTGATGTATATAAGGGCCACGAGTGAGGCCCAATGAGACGTATGTGGGGCCTTTGTATAGGACCTCTTGTGATATATATGAGGCCCATTACGATGTGTGATTACTCCATAATGTATGTAATGATGATTATGGCGGGTCATGCCTTGGGAGCAATGATGGTTTAATGTCCACATTGATGGGCAATGATGGTTGGATGTTCACATTGTGACCTTTCATTAGGCCTTATTACCGATTCCGATTGTCGTGGCAGATTACCGATGCCAATTGACGTGATCGATTTGCCGATTCTGATTATTGGTTAATTTTGATTGTCGTGACCGATTATTGACTCCGATTGTCGTGACCGATTTGTTGATTCTGATTATCGATCTATCTAATTATCGTGACCGATGTGACAATTCTGACTATCGATCGATTCCGATTGTCGTGGCCGATTGCCGATTCCGATTGACATGAATGATTTGCCGACTTTGATTATCGATCGATCCCAATTGTCGTGGCCGATTACCTATTCCGATTGACGTGACCGATTTGTTGATTCTAATTATCGATCAATCCTGATTGTCGAGGCCGAGTCCGAGTGTCGATTTTAATTGTCGAGGCCGATTGTTGAGACTTATACGGTGTATATGCGACTTGTAGTTGAGGCCCATTGTGATGTATATTCGGCTATGTTTTAAGCCCAATGTGATGTATATAAGGCCTATGTGGTAAGGCCCATTGTGTTGCATTTGAGGTCCAGGCAATGGAGCCCATTGTGATGTGTGTTAGGCCCATGTGAAAGGACCATCGTGATGTGTATTAAGCTCTTGAGTGAGGGCCATGGTGTTGTATATTTGGCCCTTGTGTGAGGCCATGGGTCCACTATATGTTAAGTTTTATGTGGGCCATTCATTAGGGGCAATGTTGATTAAATGACCATATTGTCAAGGTTGAATGTCGATGCCAATTATTGATACTGATTACGAGCATGTGACAGCATAGCATTATGATACATGCCCATACGCACATCCGCATGTTTGTTATGAGATGTGGTTGATCATTGCATATGTCATTGAGCATGTTGTTATGAGACTCCCTGATAGGCGGAGGTTAACTCACAAGAGCACACGACATGTGCAAGATTGTTGCATGACTGAATTATATGACTCATGCATCTTGCATTATGATTACTATACGTCCTAGCGACATCAGGGTTGTAGCCTCCACAGGCATATCGTGGATGGCCAGACGGGACACTGGAAATTTGTTCTAGCATTGAGCTGTCATAGATGGCCCTGGGTGAAAATCTCTAAACCATCTTGGTACCAGAGGATGCCCCAACATCGAGACCGAGTGGATACATGAGTGCCCGAGTGCCGAATACCAGGATGCTGCGTCTCCCACTGTGTCGTGGTTGGTTGGGAGGGGGTGTGGCCTTACCCCCCCAAGCGTAGGGGGCATTGCTAGGCTGAGTTTGACCAGCTCGTGAATGGATCCGCTATCGACGTGCCATATAGGTATTAGCAGACTATTGGCCAGGTGGATAGTGAGGTTTCTTACGCTCACTTGGACTGTGCTGCTGGGAGAGCAGCAGTGCCATTCGGAGTGTACTAAACCCTGGTGATGATCCTAGAGATGAACTGTACTGATACGTGGACTTATTGAGCAGGAGCTGCATACTCATTTATTCGTTCATTCACTATCCACTCGGGTTGGTGGTGCACGACTATTTGTTACGTGTGCATTCACGATGGTCAGGATTTCGGTTGGGGTCACGACTAACCTGAGATTAGGAGTTTACCACATTGAGACTGACTATCCAAATTAGGTATAGGACTAGTTTGGATAGAAGTTGTCACGCCCCAAACTCGGAAAACGGGCTCACAAAATTCCCGATCGCCGAATCCGGTATCGACAGCCTCCGTAGTGCCCCATTCTCAGATTCCGGCACTCACATACCAGATTTACATCCTAGGATCCTACAAGGAGGATTTTCAGTATGATTTTTTTTTGTAATGGAGCATAACTACAAGCATAACCAAGTCACAAAACAACATCACCATATATCCACTAAATCAAAAACTTTAAGTACAATGCGGAAAGGGAAATACAGGGTGATCAAAAGCTTTAAAATAAACTGATGTGCACTCCTGCCTCAGCGCTGCTGCTGTCCAACACTACCTGCACGCAACGGTCGTGCATAAGCTTACAAAAGCTTAGAGGGTGGTGTAAGTGTGTGTGCAAGGCCAGCGCCAAGTGTACAGTGTCAGAGTAATGCGTAAATATGCGATAAGTCCATAAATGCTATCAGCTGTACCAAAGCTATATGATGCAAGACATGAATGCTATCGGCCATACCAAGGCCATGCAATGCGAGGCCTATGTAGCTAAATGTCATATGCGAGATGCGAAGCAAGCATGTCAGTCCTCATCAAGTACACATATCAGTATAGTTCCTCTCTGGATATCACCGGGGTCTAAAAACTCCACACAGACTGCCTCCTCCCTAGCTGCACAGTCGAGCAAGTGGAATAGACCTCACTATCCGCCTAACCAGTAGTCTGCCAATACCTACCCGGCTCATCAATAGCGGACTCATTTACGAGCTGGTCAAACTCAGCCTAGCTTATAGCCCCCTCACTCGGGCGGATAAGGCCACACCCCCTTCCAACCGACCACGACACAGTGGGAGATGCGGCCTACTGGTATTCGGCACTTGGGCGCTCATGTATCCACTCGGTCTAGACGTTGGAGCATCTCCTGGTACCAAAAAGGTTCTGGGACTTTCACCCAAGAACATCCTAAGTGCCCTCAATGCTAGAGCCAATATTTTCGGTATCCGATACGACCATCCATGATGTGCCTGTGGAGGCCACGGCTCTGATGTCGCTAGGGCATGCAGTGATCAAGTCACAAATATGCGGAATGCATGAGTCACATCGTCAAATCATGCAGTAATCCTGTGCGTATCACGCACTCATGTGGGGGCACTCCGTCTCATAAGGAGCCCCGTAAATGTCACAGCCCAACGGCTTATGTTATGATCAAACATTCCTCATATCAAGCATACATATGATGCGTATGGGCATGTATCATAGAGCTATACTAAGCATGTTATAAAGTGATGAATTATCCCTACAATGCAGATGGGCCTAGAAGGCCTACACACCACAAGTACGGCCTATCAATGGGCCCTAGGGAGAGTCATAATGCGGACATTTAACCAACATTATACTTGCAATGTGGACGTCAAACCAACATTGCTCCCAAGGCATAGCTTGCCACAAACCATGGAGAAATCACGCATTGCAATGGACCCTAAGGACAACCTGTTGGGCCTCGATCCATGGGCCTTAGGTACATTAAATGGGCCGTATCACATGGGCCTTACATTCATCAAATGAGCCACATTAATGGGCCTTACTAACGGGCCTTATGTACATTGCAATGGGCTATAACCCATGTGCCTTAGAATATAACAGAATGGGCCTAATCACATGGGCTTTATGTATCTCAAATGGACCACACCAATTAGGCCCCATATGTAGATCAAATGGGCCTCATAACACGAGCCTTATAAATGCCAAGGTGGGCCTTAAAAATGGCCACAAATACATACATACACACACACACACACACACACACACACACACACACACACATATATATATATAAATCATGCCGCCAAAGGATCAACCGATCCTCACTTCAAATAATAGTGGTAAGACCCACTTGAACCACATATCTGACTCATTCTTTAGCTCATGCCTTAAAATGAGCTTGCAAAATGGATTGATGGTTGGGGATGCAACACAAGCATCATGGTGGGGTCCACTGTCCAGACAGTGGACAGTGTGGACAAACACAAAAATTATGGTGGAGTTCACCGTCCACTGCCACGGGCGTGGACGGCGTGGACATAACACATACACAGGGTGGGTTCCACCGTCAGTACGGTGTGAATAAACTACATACATCACTGTGGGTCCCACGTGGGGCCCACCATAACATTTACTTTCCATCTAACCTGTTGAGAAGGTCACGCAGACCTGGATTGAAGGGTAAAAACAAATTTCAGATTGATCCAAAACTTCCGTGGCCCAGAAAATGTTTTCAAAGGCAGACGTTCAATTCCAATGTTTCCCATGATGTGGGCCACCTGGGTCTTGGATGAGGCTGAAATTTGAAGGGGGCCCACTGATGGAGGTGGCCCACCATATGAACGGGTTTGATGGAAAATATACATCAAGGTGGGGCCCACGTCAGGGGCCATGGGACGGTGCTGTCCCCCCGCCCGCCCTGGCGCGGTGTCAGCGTCTGACACCAGCAGCAGCAGCAATGCTACTGTTTGATATTTTTTTTTTGAAAACCCTAGATTTTGTGGTTTTTCAGAGGTAGGGCCCACATCTGCTGAATCCGGGTCCGCCAATGGATTCTACCATGTATAACAAATCCATCAAGTCCAATATTGGGCATTTTTGGGCATGTAGAAAAATTAAGGTGAGTTTCAACGGTGGAAATTACTATTTTCAAGGGTGTGGCCCGCTAGAAAGTTAGATTAGTCCCATTTTTCGGCTCAACGCCTAAAATAATCTGAAAAATGAGATGGACGGCTTGGATTTGAAGCATACAACAAGATGAGGCCTATATAAGTTGGCCACCAAGAAGCTTGTGAACCAAGCTTATATTTGTGTTTTCACATGGACGTCCAGCGTCCCTGGACGCTGGACGGCTGGGCCTTTCACACGCATAAGGTGGGCCCTGTTTAGGTGGGCCACCAAATGATGCGTGTTGTGGATATAATACATATAAGGTGGGTCCCACCTATAGATGGTTTAGGATAAAATACAAGCCTTATTGTAGGGTCTATTCGGGCGGGCCACACAATCACACCAACATCACAAGAAAGAAGAATAAAAGAAAGGGAGGGAGAGAGAGAGAGATATACACGTGTGATGGAGGGACCCCGGCACTATGGGCCCTCCGTTTCAAGCATCTAATCATACATCAAGTGGGTCCCATTGCATATGGGCCCATTAAATTGAAAATCAACAGTGGAGATCCTTTCTCTACCAAACTAGAAGGTCTAGATGACCATATTCATGCAAGAAAATAAACATCATGATGGGGTCCATGGAGAATGGCCCCATCATGGAATGATCTTAAGCATCAAGGTGGGCCATTAGCCACATCAAGGGTCCAAAGTGAGATCCATACCATTGATCGGAAGGCCTCACTTGGCCCATCATAAGAACATGAAAATCTAGCCTATAGAAGCACCCACCGGTCGATCTTCTCGGTCCGTTGAAATGCCGGTCTCCTTAAGCTTCACTTTGATGGTGGAAGATGAGAAGTGAAAGGCTAGGATGGAGGATTTGGGATGGGAAAGTGGGACACACACATGCACTCTCTCACATGGAAGAGAGCTTGGACGTGAGCTCTCTTGTTGCTTGGGATAGAGTTGAGAAATGAGAGAGAGAGAGAGAGGGAGAGATGGGATGTAAAGAGAGAGAGTGATGGATGTGAGTGATGGGTGAGGTGATGTGTACTTGACTAGCATGGGTGTGTAAGAGAGAGGGTGAGAAAGGGTTGACTTTGGAGAGAGAAAGCATGGGTTGCTTGTACTTGACATGAGGTGATGGATGGGATTGATTGATGGGATTGATTTGATATATTGTAGAGATTCTCTTGGGATTGCAAACGCGCGGCGTTTTCTTCGAAATAAACGTCGGCTCACATCTTCCTGCCAGGGTATCGGATCGATGCGAGAGACGCGGCATCGGAACGACGACAACGGTGCGGTCGCAATGGTACAAGTCTTGATTTAAGCCGACTCAAATGTACAACATATGGCTTAGGGTCGATCGCAATGTCGATTATACGTCACAGGTTATCGAAATTCGACAAGAAGGATCACGGGATTCGAAGGAACAGTAAGGACTAGGATACGGGTCTTACAGAAGTCCCTTGTGATGGGCCCCATAGCCTGCGATACTATGTACTATTATCCCAACTTCACACTCTAGCATAGTCACTTCATTCGCACCGCATATTGCATTATATCTGCGGCATATGGCAATTTGGGTTATTGTGTTTCTGCATTTATATTGTCTAGGTACGGCTGACACTATTTGTGTTACTCATCAGGAATGTATATTGCATTGCATCCTCTGCATCTGATATTTGACGCTCTATAACTCCTCATTTGCATAGCTAATTCGGATTGCGTATTCTAATATTATATGACTTATGGACTTGTCAGTATTTTCGCTTACTCTGTTATCTTATTATTTGTAATCTTGTCAGTATTTCTGCTTATTCCGACATTATACGATTTATGGATTACCAGTATTTTCGGTATTATATGACTATGACATTGTGTTGAATACTTGGCACTTACCTTGTGCACACACTTACACTACCCTCTAAGTTTTTTATAAGCTTATGCATGATAGATACGTGCAGGTGATATTAGGTTGCAGTAATGTTGAGGTTGGAGTGTGCAGCGGTCTCTTGGAGCTTGATTTTCAATTTATGTATTTCCCTTTCAGTATTATACTCAAATGATTATATTAGTGGATATGTGATGATGATGTTACCTTTGTGAATTGGGTAATCTTATGGTTATGCTTATTACGAGTTAAATGTATAAAAAAATTCTCCTTGTAGGATCCCAAGATCAGAATTTAACGTATGGACATTAGGCGCCGAGAATGGGGTACTATGGAGGCTGTCGGTACTGGATTCCGAGATCAGGATTCCTGTGAATCCGATTTCTGGGTTTGGGGTGTGACAGGTGTTCATTCGTCGATTTTTTTAAATTGGTGGCCCACTTGTGGTGGAACTCATCTTGATGTATGCATTATATAGAGGGATCCATAGTGGTGGGGTCCCTCCGCTACTTCGATCTCCATTTCTCTCTCTCTCTTCCCTTTTTGTGGCCCACCTTGAAGTTGATCCACACCATCCACACTGATGTGGATCCATCATGATGTATTTATTATACCTGCACCATCCAGCAAAACTAGACGGTGGAGATCCACCCACCTGATGTGTGTGCATGTGTATAGTGCACCAGTCGTGGGGCCACCTTGATGTGTATGCTTTATCTGGACGGTGCAGCCCACCTGTACGTGTGATTATTCACACCGTCCCTTCATTGGACGTGGGGCCTCATCTTGATGGACGTGTTGAAGTCCAAGCCATCCAGCCCAACTGGATGGTGGGCCCTACCATGATTATATGTGTTTTATCCTACCGGTCCATTCATCTGGACCGTCCATCTATGTGGACCACACCAGCCATATGGCTAATGTTGGACGTCAGCAGAATAGGTGGGCCCTCACCATGATGTACGTATTCTTACACCCATACCCATTTGGACGGTGGGTCCCATGTTGCAGGCATCCGCTGCTGCCTGTCCTGGTCGTCAGCAATTTTGTGGGGCCCACGCAGCTCTTAGCTGCATCACGTCAACAGCTGTGAGTCCCTACATGAGGTATGTATATCCACTACAAGAAATGCTGGAATAACCGGCGCTTTTTTACAAGTGACTGACGGATATTTCCCATGAATGACCTGCGGTCACAAATTTGTTGTAAAAGTCCCGAAACCTAAGATCGCCTCACCTCTCTCTCTCGTCTCCTCCCTAAAAAACCCACCGACTAACCATCTCCCTAAAAAATAAATCCCAATCTCTCGTCTTCTCCACAAAATACCTTTATCTCTCCATCGTCTTCTCCTCAATTGACTTTTCCTCTCTTACTCTCGGTCTCGATTTCCTCTCTCTCTCTCTCTCTCTCCCTCTCTCTCTCTCAATCTCTTTCATTGAAGATGGTCGGTTTGCCGTCCACGCCGACATTGACGCTGATAGGGGTGAGTTTGAGGATGATCAGATCTCTGAGTTCAAGGAGGCATTTGGCATGTTTAAGAAGGACAGAGACAGTCAGATCCCTTCGATCTTCACTTTTCCCCCCTTTTCTGCTAGAAATCTATTGATTTTATGATTAATTTTTTATAGCATTTTTATGGAGATGAAGGGATTTGGGATTTCTCGATAATCAAATTCAGAGAGAACCGATTCTTCTTCTATCCTCAGATTTTTGCATTCTGGAACTCTTGTTTCAATGCTAGGATAGAAGCATTTAATTCTAGTGATTTTTTTAGGCATTAGGGTTGTTGGCCAAATGCTTTAGCTGACCAGTACTCCTCATGATAGACGTATGTAGAGTCAGGCTGACCCTTTCGAATTCTTCAAAAAAATGCTACATCACTCTCATGATTTGTTATTTTATGCTTTTTTATGATCTAGACCATTGGTATGATGGGCCACACACTGCATTGCTTGATTCCTGACAAATGTGATAGGATTTTCGATGCGATGCAGATGTTCAGATCTATAAAGATGGAGAGATTTCATGATATGGTCTCTCTTCATATAGACTCTTGATCACTTGGTTGTGTAGAAAGGGGAAGTTAAATGAAGCATAAATGGTGTTCGACGAAATGCTCAAGAGAGGGATAAGTGCTGCTAATGCGACATTAGCTGCTTTGGTTTATGGAGGGGATAAGATAACTTGATGCAAGTGTTTACCATGGGCTGATCAAGGGTTTGTTGAAGCTTAGGAAGGCAAAGGAAGACACTCAAGCGTTTAGAATAGTACTTGTTTAGCGTATGTTACTCTATCCATGTCGTGTCTCATAGGTTTTGGCTCTTCCATGAATTTAGTATTTTGCTGCTACACTGGTATATCATGTCCTGATTTTATTATTGTTCAATTTCTATAGGCTGGGACTCAACAATACGGGGCTGAAGAGCTACAAAGCATTAAACAAATACAGGTTTGTTAGTGGTGCTCTATTTAATGTAGAAGTTGTCCACATTCAGGGACTGTTTGATAGACGCCTAAAATGAGTTCATCTCATATTCGTCAATCTTTATCATGTATTAGAGATCACATTTTAGGATTAAAAAGAATCTTGATAACCAACATTCATTATCTCTAATACATATTATGAGTAACTAAAATGAGATGAACTCATTTTTACGTGTCTAGCAAACAACCGTGTATATAATGCATGAAAATGTTTCTTGCATTCTTTTGTGCTCTTTGGAAAGCATTCTTTAAAGGTTGGAGGTGGCAAGAATTTAGGGCCTGTAGTATTAACTATTGGCTTCCTCTGTTTTGTCTTTTTCAATTCAGCGGTGGAAGCAACTATCCAAATTGTTTTGGTGATTCTTTTTTATTTTAATCTAGTGTTATTATTATTATTATTCTTATTTTTATTATCATGGGTCATTTGTTTCATGTTTGGGAAAATATAGGGTTAGGTCAGTGAAGGGTGCTAAAAATACAATCCATAAATAATGTTACCAAGGACTCATGAGACTGATGATGGTTCTATGGTCCAATACAACTCAGAGAACTCCAAAGAAGGGATTGACAATGGCAGAATTCAGCTCCGAACCAGCTGAGTGTAGTACTGGCATGTCCACCTTGTCCCTAGGCAGGAACAAGAACTCCCCACCTTCAATCCTCTCAAACCCGCATAGCTCGAGATTGTCATGTGTATACTTCTGTTACAAAAGAAACATGGTTTTCTGCTCCAATTCAACAAGATATCAATTAGAGGCTCAAGATTTCTAAACAAAAATAGATTTGTTGAAAATTTCAATTTCAGCATCCATTCCACATCTTTCCTGTATCACTACCTAATGGCTGTTTCAATATCAGTGGTATGTAGAAGGATCGAGCAACGATATGATGCTTATCCATTTGTCACATTAGTTGGGATAAGGCTTGTCCTTCTCAAACTCTCCCTCCACATCATCACCAGCAAAGGCACTGTGTATGAGGTCTGCTTGAGATGGAAGTTCATACTCTGCCATCTCAATCATCAACATCATCATCATTAAGCCTTATCCTAAGTAATTGGGGTTGGCTACATTAATCCTTTTTTTCCCTGATTGATGTGGTGTTTGGATTTGTGGGCCATTCACATTAAAGGACACTAGAAGGCATATCAAGATTCAACATCCCCCCGCCATGTGTACTCAGGGACATGGAAGCTATTTTGTTAATTTGAAGTAGTTGTAATCACAATTTGAAGATTACCTTAAACAATTGCAATTTTGTTAATTTCTACTCTATTGAACTAATTATTTCAATTCAATTTGATTGTGCATCCAAACACTTCTCCATCTAGTCCCATACAGTCGGTGAACCTATTCCAATTGTATATGAACTGTTGGTTGTTACACTTTTGACCATTCATTTTGAAGCTGAAAATCACATGGCCAGCATTGCCCATTGTGTAAAGAAGAAATGAAAGATGCTGCTTGACTGGCAAGTGCTGTTTCAGGAGTTTCTGGGACAAATGTAGGTTTTTTTTTGGTTCTTGATATGCGTGTGTTGAGGGTCAAATATTGCATATCAGACCCCAGTTTTTACCTGGATTTACAAACATAGTACTGTTTATCGGACTAATTTAATCATGTTTGCGATGCAGAAAGTATTCACGAGCCTGGACTAGGAAAGGGTACTAAAAGCATGAATTTAACAGTTTAAAGTCACCAAGGCAAGCGACGGACCCTAGGAGACCAAGATCGACAGATTTGCACGCCAAGGATCCAAGAAAATCGAGGAATTTAAGCTCAAGTGGCCTGAAAAGTGTCCAGAATGCAAGATCAAGGGGTTCCTGTCATCTGATTGACTCAAAACTTCATACATGTGATAAGGGCCATAAATTATCCGTACATATTAAATTTCATCCATTGGATACCTCTGGAAGTGGCCCAACGGACTGATCAGCCCATTAATTCCTTAAGTGGGGCCCACCTGATCTCTGGATACACCTCATCTTCGGTCTCAATGCCTTGAATCATGTGAAGAACCAGATGGACGGAGTAGATTTCTCACAAACATCTCTGTGGGACCCATACAGTAGTGCACGTACACGTTATGCAGGTGCACTGGGCGCACACTAAAAAATCCAAACCTCGGTCAGCAAGCGCTGACCGAGCTCTCCCTCTCCGTTTCGAATTCCTCCCTGCGGAAGAAAAAAAGCTTGCGGCTCTTTCCTGTGGGCCCCACCCATTGTCCAAATAAAGAATCCAAGTCATTCATCGGGTCCATAACGGCCTGCTCACCAAGTCCTAGGCGACAGAATTTGACTATACAGTGGATATTGATCTCTAGCTGCCCCAAACGTGTGACGGACGGCTGAATGAAATCAGCCCTGGACCGCACCGATTTTTATCCAAAAACAGTGAATCCTGCCTATTTTTTTGAGCTGATACGAATAGACGGAGTGGATCTTTCAAAACACCAGTAAAGTGGGCCCCACCACACGTCAGCACATGCTCTGTTACGGGCGTTCGTGAAAATCGGACGCTGCTCGGCTTTCTCGGGCCATTATACATCCATGGCGGTGGTCGGACGTGTGATCCAGACCGTCCAATACATCTGGGCAATGATCTAAACCAAGGTGTAGGTGAGATTACTTAGTATCACGATAGGGATCGCGCTCCATCTTGCTGGACGGTGAGACAGTCGCTGCAGAATCCACTTGGTGGACCGCCTCAGCTGCAGGCCAAAATGGTCAATCTCAGACCGAAATCTCGCCATTAAGCTGATGGACGGTGTTGATTCCTCATGCAACACTGAAAATGGGCCCCACCAACAGAGAAGCTCGGTCCGCAAGTCTGGCTTGCGCACGCTACTGCGTAAGAAGTCCCACCAACTCTCGGGCCCTGGGGCTATAAGAAAGAGGGAGGAAAGCATAGAGGGGATCAGCGGCTGGAGAGAAATAGTGAGAATTGGCAGGGATCCAAGAATGCAGGGTGGTTGGAACGTGAAGCACAGGAAAGCGATGAAAGTGGGCAGCCGTGGAGCAGACAGAAAAGATTGAGAGTTTGTTTCTTTTTCTTTTTCTTTTTATTTTTATTTTAATTTGTTTATTTTATTTTTAAGAGATCCAGCCCATCCATGTCTGGCTGAACCTCTTAGCTAGGGTTAAGAGGTGAAACCTGTAGCGTGATGGAAGACTCTTTGCTTACACTGAACGGATGTTGATTTTATTTAATTAAAAGGATACTTTCAGTTTTTTTATTATGATTTGTTGTGACTAAAATTACAATAGATCTGTGATGGCTTTGAGTATTTCTTCCTCCTTCTGATGTTTATGACGTCAGGAAGCCCTGTTGTTCACCATCGTCTCATGGGCATGGTCGGATGACGGTACCCTTCCTGACCTTCATGGCATGTTGATTGGTTGGTAATTAGTTTAATTCTTTTGTTAACTTTGTCTCCTGGGCATGGTGTGGTGATGGAATCCATTCTAATTCATATACCTTTCATCTCTTTAAAATTATATCAGAAGAAGTTCAGTTTAATTTTCATGATTTTTGAAGCAGGCATAAGATCTCCCTGATCTCTACAAGTGGATCCTCTGAATCCCTAGTTTCCTTCCTCTGAATTCCTTAAAGTTTTAGATAATTATCCATAATTATTCTTTAAATTCTATTTGGTTTAGATCACATCTTAGCCTAGTTCTAGTTCTACTTGGTTTCAGATAACGTACAGGTATCAGTCCCTGTGGATTCGACCTCGGTCTTACCGAGTTTATTACTACATCACAATCCTATACTTGGGGAGTGAACAAGTTTTTGGCGCCGTTGCCGGGGATTGACGGTTACGATTCTTTGAAATTAATTGGTTTTAGGATTAGTTTAAGATTAGGATTTTACTAACCTTAGTTTTTTAATTATTTTTATTTGAGTTCAAAACTAACTTGTTTCCTGTTTTGTAGGATCCTGACATAAGTTCTTAAATTGGTAATTCCTTCCTAATCTCTCTACTTTTCCTATTTTTAGAATTAGGGTTTAAATTTTAGAAATTTTCTAATGCTAGTATCCTTCCTTCTGTAGGAAATAGTTTATTTTTAGAAATTAGGTTATTTCTTTCCCTTTTTTAGAAATTAACTTTCTATTTTTATTTTAGTAACTTTCTAATTTTAACTCTTTTAGAATCTAATTTGTTTCCTAATTTATTTTTAGAAATTTTGTTTAGAAACTAACCTTCCTATTTTGTAGGCCTTTAAGATAGAAATTTCTAATTCGGTCCTTAACTTAGGAGCTTCAATTTGGTAATTTCTTTCCAACTCTCCCTCTCTTTCTTTTTAGATTTTCTTTTCTTTTTTTAGGATTAGACTTTGAATTTGATTGAGGGCTGCGAGTGTTTCATGCCTAAGTGGGCCCGTGACAACACTCGACGTCTCTTGACTGAAGGAGGATTGGTTGAGGGGTTGACTATCCATCGCAAGACTAGACACCGCTCGAAATCCCCTGAGTTAACTGAAGTTATGGCTGAAGACCAACCTCCTCTACTTCCACCCAGGGTGGAGGATACCCAAGATGAAAATGAGATGTAACAGGCACCCCCGCCTCGTACTTTACGAGATTATCTACAACCGGCGGGAGTGAGTACGCCCTCATGCATGATTTTTTCTGAAAACACAGGACAAATGGACATCAAGCCAGGAGTTATCCAACTCCTTCCCAAATTCCATGGACTTGAATCAGAGAGTCCATATTTACATTTGAAAGAGTTCGATGAGATTATAGCTACATTATGTTTTCCTAATGTATCTGAGGATACAATTAGGCTGAAACTCTTTCCTTTTTCCTTAAAAGAGAAAGCTAAGACGTGGTTACATTCACTGCGTCCTAGATCTATTGGCACATGGAACGACATGCAGAGGGAATTCATAAAAAAATTCTTCCCACATCATAAAACGATTACCCTCAGAAAAGCAATCATGAACTTTGCCTAAAAGGAAGATGAAACATTCTTCCAATGTTGGGAAAGGTTCAAAGATTTGGTCAGTTCATGCCCACAACACGGATTTGAAACGTGGCGCATTACAAATTTTTTCTACGATGGACTGACATCTTCCATGCGCCAAATGGTCGAGACAATGTGTAATGGAGAGTTCATTAATAAAGATGTCGACGAGGTATGGGACTACCTCGACAGTTTGGCTGAAAAAACACAATCTTGGGACTATTACCCAAAGTCGAACACCACGTCTAGGCCGACTCAATTAAAGGAGAAAGGTGGATTATATCTCTTGAAAGAAGAGGATGATCTCAAGTGTAAAGTGACTACGCTCATATGGAAAGTTGAGGCCATGGAAGGAAAGAAGGATAAGGTTAATGAAATTGTTTGTGGCATCTGTGATTGCAACATTCACACAACTGAAAACTGTCCTACAATACCTGTCTTTCGAGGAGTGTTGAATGAACAAGCCAATGCCGCAAACAACTATCAAAGACCTTTTACTGGACCTAACTCCAATACGTACAACCCTGACTGGAAAAATCATCCAAACTTTAGTTGGAGGAATGGACAGACGGTTACTCCTCCAGGTTTCTTCAATCAAAATCCAAATCAAGTGAAACCTCAAGAGGAACCGGTTCAAAATCCCATACAAGAGCTGGCTCAGGCAATGCGGGGAATTACAGATTTTATGCAAAAGATAGATTCTCGTATGACGGTTATAGAAAAGGGGATGCTTCCTGCACAACCTCTCCCTAATCCTAAACCGCAGTACGAGAATAATGATCCCAGCTCTTCAAATCAGATGGGGCATGCTAAATCCATCACCACTCTTAGGAGTGGGAAGATCATTGATAAAACTCTTCCGGTTAGGCCCGAAAAGCCTCAAGAACTAGAAGAGGACAACAATGATGGATCCAGTGATGCCCCACATAAAGTAGAACCGGAACTTCTAGAGAAGCCAGTCGCTCCATTCCCCCAACGGTTGGTTTCACCAAAACCTCTTTCTAACTCTCAGGATATCCTAGAGGTGTTGAAACAAGTGAAAGTCAACATTCCTCTACTTGATGTCATGAAACAGATTCCTTCATATGCTAAATTTCTGAAAGACTTATGCACGACCAAAAGACGAAAAATTATTCAAAAGAAAATCTTCTTGACTGAGAAAGTGAGTGCCATCCTGAAGCAAGACGTGCCGCAGAAATTCAAGGATCCCGGTAGCCCAACCATATCATGTGTAATCGGGAACCATCGAAATGATCACGTACTTCTTGACTTAGGAGCAAGCGTCAATCTGATTCCCTACTCGGTATACAAACAGTTAGGTTTGGGTGAATTAAAACCTACCCTAACCACACTACAACTTGCTGATCGCTCTGTTCATGTACCAAGAGGGATAATTGAGGATGTGTTAGTCCAGGTTGATAGATTTGATTACCCTGTAGACTTTATCATCCTGGACACCGAACCCATAAATAACATGAGCACTCAGATTCCCGTCATTCTTGGTCGCCCATTCCTTGCCACGTCAAATGCAATTATCAATTGCAGGAATGGTGTCATGACTATGTCTTTTGGAAATTTGACATTGGAGTCAAACATTTTTTTCAATAACGGCAGCAACTCAGAGGATGATGACGATTTCCACGACATTAACATGATTGACTCTTTCGTGGAAGATATGACACCTCTAACCTTATCCTTTGACTCTCTAGAGACGTGCCTGGCCCACTCCCATGATTTTGATGATGACATGATTAGGGAGACGTGCGCCTTGCTTGATACTGCACCGGTACTTGAAGTTAACCGGTGGAGGCCACAATTTGAAGAATTGCCACAAACCGATGTAGTGCCTCTGCCGTCTAACCTCAAGCCGCCGAAGCTTGACCTAAAACCTTTGCCCTCTGATTTGAAATATGCCTATTTAGGTCAAGATGAGATATACCCGGTGGTGATCTCTGCCCACCTGGAGAAAGAACAGAAGAGTATGCTCATATCTACTCTCATTGAGCATAAAGGAGCCCTGGGATGGACGATAGCGGACCTCAAGGGAATCGATCCCTCGATTTGTACTCACCGCATATATCTTGAGGATAATGCAAAAACCGCTCGGCAACCACAATGTAAACTAAATCCAAATATGAGGGAAGTGGTTAAGGCCGAGGTTCTTAAACTATTGGACGTGGGTATTATATACCCTATATCTGATAGTCAATGGGTGAGTCCAACTCAAGTGGTCCCTAAGAAGTCCGGAATCACCATCGTAGCCAATGCTAATAATGAACTCGTGCCAACTAGATTCACTACTGGTTGGAGAATGTGCATTGACTACAGGAAGTTGAATACCGTCACGAGGAAAGACCACTTTCCTTTACCATTCATTGATCAGATCCTGGAAAGGTTAGCTGGTCATTCCTATTACAGTTTCCTTGACGGGTATTCGGGCTACAACCAGATAGAGATAGCCCCTGAAGACCAGGAAAAGACCACATTTACATGTCCCTACGGCACCTTTGCCTATCGAAGGATGCCATTCGAACTATGTAATGCCCCTGCCACCTTTCAGCGATGTATGCTTAGTATCTTTTCTGATATGGTAGGGCAATATCTAGAGGTCTTCATGGACGACTTCTTTGTTTATGGTCCATCTTTCAGCAAATGCTTGGAAAGTCTTAAATGTGTGCTGAAAAGATGTGAAGAAAAGAACTTGGTACTTAATTGGGAGAAGTGTCATTTCATGGTTCAGAAGGAAATTGTCCTTGGGCATATCATCTCATCCAAAGGAATCGAGGTAGATAAGGCAAAAATCGATCTTATCTCTAACCTCCCTCCACCCAAAAACATCAGAGACGTGCGATCCTTCTTAGGACACGCAGGATTTTACAGGCGATTCATAAAGGACTTTAGTCTCCTCTCTCGTCCTTTATGTAATCTTCTTCAAAAGGATGCTCCGTACGAGTGGACTGAGCAATGCCAGGAAGCTTTCACCAAGCTTAAGGGCACATTAACCACTGCACCTATCATGCAGCCACCCGACTGGAACCTTCCTTTTGAGCTTATGTGCGACGCTTCTGATTATGCGCTTGGGGCGGTCCTAGGCCAGAGAGAAGATAGGAGGCCCTACGTCATTCATTACGCAAGTAGAACTTTAAATTCTGCCCAGGTGAACTACTCGACTACGGAAAAGGAACTCTTAGCTGTAGTGTTCGCCTTGGATAAATTTAGGTCCCACTTGATTGGATCCAAGATCATTATCTACACAGATCATGCGGCAATTAAGTATCTTCTTTCTAAGAATGATTCTAAGCCCCGTTTGATACGATGGATCCTTCTACTCTAAGAATTTGATTTGAAAATTAAAGATAAAAAGGGAGTAGAGAACGTAGTGGCCGATCACCTTTCTCGCCTTAATACCTCTGATTCCCTTGAGACGCCCCATATCAACGACATGTTCCCTGATGAACAACTGTTCAGAGTCTCCCATTCACCTTGGTTCGCTGATATTGCTAATTATCTTGCTACAGGTGCCATACCGACACAGTGGACTGCGCAAGATAAGAAGAAATTCTTCACCGAGGTGCACAACTTTTTCTGGGATGATCCTTATTTATTTAAATATTGCCCAGACCAAATCTTAAGGAGATGTGTACCAGACGATGAGCATCAGAGCGTCATCTCCTTCTGTCACTCAGAGGCCTGTGGTGGTCACTTTTCTGCTAAAAAGACCACGGCCAAGATTCTGCAGTATGGCTTTTACTGGCCCACTATGTTTAAGGACACTCATGAGTTTTGCAAAGCTTGTGAGCGTTGTCAGAAATTGGGAGCATTGTCCTGTCGAAATATGATGCCTTTGAATCCCATCCTTATCATTGAAGCATTTGATTGCTGGAGCATCGATTTCATGGGACCATTCCCCCAATCATTTGGGAATCTGTATATTTTGCTTGCCGTGGATTATGTCACTAAATGGGTTGAAGCGATTCCGTGTCGAAAGAATGACCATCGCACGGTCATTAAATTCCTAAAAGAAAACATCCTTTCTCGATTCGGAACGCCTCGAGCCATCATTAGTGATGGGGGCTCACACTTTTGTAATAAACCATTTGAGAGCTTAATGAAAAAATACGGTATCTCTCATAAGGTGAGCACTCCATACCATCCACAGACAAGTGGACAAGATGAGATTTCCAATAGGGAGATCAAACATATTTTGGAGAAAACGGTTAACCCAGATCATAAGGATTGGTCAATCCGATTGACCGATGCCTTATGGGCATACTGTACTGCCTTTAAAACCCCTATTGGAATGTCTCCCTTTAGACTTGTCTATGGGAAAGCTTGTCACTTGCCTGTGGAGCTGGAACATAAAGTGTATTGGGCGATCAAAAATCTTAATTTCAATCTGGACAACGCTGGCTCGCTACGCAAACTTCAATTGAATGAACTTGAAGAAATTCGGAATGATGCGTATGATAATTCGAGAATTTACAAGGATAAGATGAAAGCATTTCATGACCAACACATTTTGCGAAAATCATTCACGCCTGGTCAGAAGGTCCTTTTGTATAATTCTCGATTACATCTCTTTCCGGGTAAGCTTCGATCTCGTTAGACCGGCCCTTACATTGTTGTCACTGTTTTTCCGCATGGGGCCGTTGAGATAAGAGATCCCGACAATGGCAAAGAGTTTAAAGTCAATGGACATCGATTGAAACCATTTGTCGAGAAATTTCATTCAGAGGACATGTCCATGCCTCTGACTGATCCTGTTTACCAGGATTGATCTCCTAGTCTGATGGAGGTATAGGTAGGTTTCCTGTTTTCTTAGGACTAGGGTAGTTGCTTTATTTGTCTGGCTGAAGACAGTAAACTTAGCGCTCCTGGGAGGCAGCCCAGCTCTTCATTTCATTTCGTTTATATCATTAGTTAGTTCAATGTTTGTGGGTAACATTATTGCAAACCCTCACGAGACTACAACTCGTCCACTAGGGGCAACCTAGGGGTTTAAAGGCTTGTTGCATACGCTAAATGCAATCGAGAGCACCTACGAAAGTGGTGTCGGTAGGATTTCATTTTTGTTATTTTTTTATTTTATTTGGTTTCTCTCTTGTGCTGACCCGCTCTTACGTAGATATCTTTGGAAAGCCTCTTGATTATTTCGTCCAGGTACTATCTTTCCATCACTCCTATTTTTTCGTTGTCTCATGTGCATTGCATGTCTATTTCTTTTACATTGAGGACAATGTAGATTTTTGGTTGGGGGTGGGAGATTAGGTTTTCTAATCAGTGTTTTCTTGGTCTTGAGCAAAAGTTGTGAAAATTTTTAATTTTTCAGGATTTCTGATGAAGTCGAAGTGATTTTGATGGCCATCTAGGGCACTTAGAATTTCAAAATGCGTGATGTTGGTACTTCATGACTCTTGGATTCAGTTATCTATTAAATTTCACAGCTAAGTTTGAATTGTTAATCCATTATTAAAATTTGTAAATATTGATTGAGTCATGAATTCGCAAGACACATCTCGCTTGCATGATAAGGTTTCAGTCTGATATTGAAGGATTAACGTGGTAATCACTAAGCATGAACAGAACCGGCCTGAGAAAATTAAAAGGATTGGGCGAATAGTCTTTACCATAGGTTTGCTCTCTATAGGTGAGGATTCGATTCCCCATGAATGATATGTGAAAAAGTTGGGTTTACAGTCTTTACCTTAGGTTTGCTCCCTTTAGGTGAGGATTTGATCCCTCTTCTTGGCGTTACTTCTAATGAAAAAAGAAAAAAAAATTTCAAAAATTAAAAAAATAAAAAGATAGGTGTAAGCCAAGTTGGGTTATCGTGATTTCTCTTAATTGTTACCAATGATATCCTTAAATATCAAGGTAAATCTTAATGTTGACAAGTCGAGATTGGACTATACATCCATGGAATTCAATAATTAGAATTATTCTAATTGATGGACTAATATTTTGAACTTGATTATGAAGTTTACCATGAGCTTGATTTCAGGAAAAAGTAATGGCAACATTCATGAATCTTAGAATTCGAGTATCTGAACTATTTTTCATAAATCCCTTGAGTTGTAGAAATTATCCTGTAATTCTCAATTTATTTTTCGCATACTTTGCTCGGGACTAGCAAAATGCTGGTTGGGGGTTGTGTTGAGGGTCAAATATTACATATCAGACCCCAGTTTTTACCTGGATTTACAAACATAGTACTGTTTATCAGACTAATTTAATCATGTTTGCGATGCAAAAAGTATTCACGAGCCTGGACTGGGAAAGGGTACTAAAAGAATGGATTTAACAGTTTGAAGTCACCAAGGCAAGCGACGGACCCTAGGAGACCAAGATCGACAGATTTGCACGCCAAGGATCCAAGAAAATCGAGGAATTTAAGCTCAAGTGGCCTGAAAAGTGTCCAGAATGCAAGATCAAGGGGTTCCTGTCATCTGATTGACTCAAAACTTCATACATGTGATAAGGGCCATAAATTATCCGTACATATTAAATTTCATCCATTGGATACCTCTGGAAGTGGCCCAACGGACTGATCAGCCCATTAATTCCTTAAGTGGGGCCCACCTGATCTCTGGATACACCTCATCTTCGGTCTCAATGCCTTGAATCATGTGAAGAACCAGATGGACGGAGTAGATTTCTCACAAACATCTCTGTGGGACCCATACAGTAGTGCACGTACACGTTATGCAGGTGCACCGGGCGCACACTAAAAAATCCAAACCTCGGTCAGCAAGCGCTGACCGAGCTCTCCCTCTCCGTTTCGAATTCCTCCCTGCGGAAGAAAAAAAAGCTTGCGGCTCTTTCCTGTGGGCCCCACCCATTGTCCAAATAAAGAATCCAAGCCATTCATCGGGTCCATAACGGCCTGCTCACCAAGTCCTAGGTGACAGAATTTGACTATACAGTGGATATTGATCTCTAGCTGCCCCAAACGTGTGACGGACGGCTGAATGAAATTAGCCCTGGACCGCACCGATTTTTATCCAAAAACAGTGAATCCTGCCTGTTTTTTTGAGCTGATACGAATAGACGGAGTGGATCTTTCAAAACACTAGTAAAGTGGGCCCCACCACACGTCAGCACGTGCTCTGTTACGGGCGTTCGTGAAAATCGGACGCTGCTCGGCTTTCTCGGGCCATTATACATCCATGGCGGTGGTCGGACGTGTGATCCAGACCGTCCAATACATCTGGGCAATGATCTAAACCAAGGTGTAGGTGAGATTACTCAATATCACGATAGGGATCGCGCTCCATCTTGCTGGATGGTGAGACAGTCGCTGCACAATCCACTTGGTGGACCGCCTCAACTGCAGGCCAAAACGGTCAATCTCAGACAGAAATCTCGCCATTAAGCCGATGGACGGTGTTGATTCCTCATGCAACACTGAAAATGGGCCCCACCAACAGAGAAGCTCGGTCCGCAAGTATGGCTTGCGCACCCTGCTGCGTAAGAAGTCCCACCAACTCTCGGGCCTTGGGGCTATAAGAAAGAGGGAGGAAAGCATAGAGGGGATCGGCGGCTGGAGAGAAACAGTGAGAATTGGCAGGGATCCAAGAATGCAGGGAGGTTGGAACGTGAAGCACAGGAAAGCGATGAAAGTGGGCAGCCGTGGAGCAGACAGAGAAGATTGAGAGTTTGTTTCTTTTTCTTTTTCTTTTTCTTTTTATTTTAATTTGTTTATTTTATTTTTAAGAGATCTAGCCCATCCATGTCTGGCTGAACCTCTTAGCTAGGGCTAAGAGGTGAAACCTGTAGCGTGATGGAAGACTCTTTGCTTGCACTGAACGGATGTTGATTTTATTTAATTAAAAGGATACTTTCAGTTTTTTTATGATTTGTTGTGACTAAAATTACAATAGATCTGCGATGGCTTTGAGTATTTCTTCCTCCTTCTGATGTTTATGACGTCAGGAAGCCCTGTTGTTCACCATCATCTCATGGGCATGGTCGGATGACGATACCCTTCCTGACCTTCATGGCATGTTGATTGGTTGGTAATTAGTTTAATTCTTTTGTTAACTTTGTCTCCTGGGCATGGTGTGGTGATGGAATCCATTCTAATTCATATACCTTTCATCTCTTTAAAATTATATCAGAAGAAGTTCAGTTTAATTTTCATGATTTTTGAAGCAGGCATAAGATCTCCCTGATCTCTACAAGTGGATCCTCTGAATCCCTAGTTTCCTTCCTCTGAATTCCTTAAAGTTTTAGATAATTACTCCACAATTATTCTTTAAATTCTATTTGGTTTAGATCACATCTTAGCCTAGTTCTAGTTCTACTTGGTTTCAGATAACGTACAGGTATCAGTCCCTGTGGATTCGACCTCGGTCTTACCGAGTTTATTACTACATCACAACCCTATACTTGGGGAGTGAACAAGTTTTTGGGTTTCCATAAGTAGATTTTTTTTCAGTGTTTTTTATGCATTTATTGGTTCGATTTGTGTTATGGTTGGCGTTGTTTGTTTGCCAATGTTGAGTGCTGAATTCTTAACTTCTCCAATTGTACCAACTGACTCCTTTCAACTTGTATCAACTCCCATATTTCCATGTTTTCTTGTTTATAGGTTGAAGTATGTGGAACAAGAATTGGCAAAGAAAAGGGGCAAGAGCATTGATGCTACATATCATATTGAGAATGATTTACAAAGTGCAGAAGATGAATTGTACGCCATTCCAGAGCATCTTAAGGTGAGATTGGTGGTATTACATCTCCTCATTGTTTTTATTAGAACATTGCCTTGGGGCTGCTTTCCTTTGACAATGGTTGTATCTGGACTGCTCTCGCCTCCTCTCTTGAGATTAACAGCCCATGTAGCCATGTCTATATGGTTTTTGATGGACATGCCTTTTAACTGTTTACTCCACATCCAATCATACCCTGTTGATATTCATATGATCCTGTTTTTACTTGAAGGATTGTGTATTCAACCCCTCATACTAAATAGTAATAATAATAATAATAATAATAAAATTTTGTAAATCTATCACTTACTAGATTTAGACATTGGTGCAAAATCACAAAATTGTTATTAAATCAAATTCAGTAAACTGATGTGACAGGTGCAAAATCACAAAAGGTGGAAACCAACAGGTGTAAAATCACAAAATTCCTGTTTTTGCTTGGCTCATGCGGATTATTCAGACAGGTTGGATTGTGGTACATGTATGCCATGTGGAAAACTGTAGGGTGTGTGTATATATGAATGCTCATATTTCACCAGTGTATAGTTGGATTTGGTTGGTATTCTTGTTTTCTTAGTTGAGCATGCATTGGAAGAAGGTTGTGATAGACACAAAAAGAAAATTTCACTGTATAGTATCAGCCACCAGTATAAGCCCACATGCGTGTACAATAATGCTAATACACACCACCAAATGTGTCAACCTAGCTAATAGGTGCAAAATCTAAACCATCCATATGGTGGTCCGGACTGAAAACTTGCATTGCTCCCTCTCTTTTTTCCTGAAGCAATGATCATTCCTTTCTCACCATAGTGCCCAAAGACTTGCAAACAAGCTTATGCGTCACCTTCTTTCCCTATACCCCCACCTTGCCAAGCTATTAGAAGTTCCTCTATCTTATTTGGAAGCATCTAATGAACCCTGAAGAATTGTAGAAACTAGGAATTTACAAGTTGCTAAAGAATTTATTTTCTGGAAACAAATTCTTTATGAGAAACTGATTGGGTGTACCTTACCATCTAAGTTCTCTTTGGCCATCTAGGAATTTATAAGTTCTTTTTTTGCCATAACCCAACCAAATCTAATTGGGTGTACGTTACCATCTAATCGCTGTCCATCTTTTTCCTAAACAATTGATATTTATATTCTATATTCTTTGACAGAGCTTATCAAATTAAAGTTTATATCTCACAACTACTGGCCACACTTGTAACAGGTAACAGGACACTTCGACCTAATACAAGTCAGGCTTAAATCATGGGCATACATGTACTGATCCAAACTCAAACCACGGACCCATCTTTAGACGGGGCAGGGCCTCAAATTAAGATTGTTTGGAAAATTGTAAGTTTTAACCTCTGACTAATGAAAATTTATTCTTTCAATGTGTTTCATTCTTTAATTTTCATTTTATAGTCCATTTGGTTGGTTATTTGTTCCAATGCAAACCAGTAATATGTAGAATTCCACTTGTCATTTTGTTTTTTACAGATGCCAAAGTGCTTCATTGTTGTATGAATCATCAAGTATCTAGTGCTAGATGCTAATATCTTAGTTATGTCAGGTACGCAAGGCACATATGTATGAGATCTAAACCGTTCATCTATTATACCTAACTGTGGATACTCCATATGTCTGAAATCATAAAACCAAATGATCCAGAGCCATGCCATTATTTTATAGGCTTTTCTTTTTTTGCTTTTTTTGCTTTTTTTGTTGAATGTGAGTTCTTTATGAATTGTTCCTATTCTAAGGTACTTCTGATCAATCAACCCATATGATTGATTTCTCATGTTGTAGATTGCCTTAGCATGTAAGCATTGGCTTTCTTTTGTGCTGCTTATTGTTTTTGTAACTTAATATCCAATTGTAATTTTGGAATGACAACAATCTATAATTTGTAGCTGAATTGGGCTTTCTTTGGAATTCTGATTTCATTTGGAATTTTAATTTCATTGTTGTATTTTTCATTCAGATGAGTTTGTATGTCCCACATGTAGAGTATTATACATATCCATGGATAGGCTATATTTTTCATTATTGAATAATTCAGATGGGGATCTGCCAAGCTTCAGCATGGATGTGCCATATATTTTTCAGTATAAATTTGTATAGCTTTTGTAAACGTTGTACTCTTGTAGTAGTAACTAAATCCAAAGCTGATGAAGAAGATGAAGATGATGAGGAAGAATCTGACATGTCGAAGTTTGAAGTAAATGATGAAGATGATGAGGATGTTTCCAGTAGCTCATGGCTGTATCCTGGCCATTCATTAATCCTAGCTCATGGCTGTATCTTGGCCATTTGTTGATCCTGTACTTAACCTTTCGCTTCATGCTTTAACAACTTAGGTGTAGTTTTCTATTTTTGGCCCTATCTCTACAACATCTCTGCTATTGGTTCTCAAACATAATTAGTTTGGTTTGGTTTTCTATAATTGGCATCGTTTGGAATTCTGCGTTGTGGGGAGTTACCTCTTATGTCCCACCACTTGGTGACATGTTTGAGATCTATGCCGTTCACGTACTTTGTATAGATGGAGTGGATCTCTAATTCTCCTTGGCAATATGCAAGTAACTATTTCCTCAACCATCTCATGGCCAACATAAATTTGAGTCAGCATAGACCTTTGGATCCTCTTTTTGAAAGGTATATTGGCTCTAATCCAACTCCCAAGCCCGCAAATGAATTCAGCCCACAAATGTATTTCTTGCAATATTTCAAAATCCGAATGATATTTGTCACAATGCTGACAGTAACATTGTTTTCTAATATGTGCCACCAAAAAATTGGATATGGGCTGCCTTGTAGTTCTATTTGTCATTGAATTGTTTTTACTCCATGTTTTATATTTACTTGATATGGATTTATCTATAGTTTTCAGCAATGATTATTGTATTTATTGATAGTTTTTAGCAATGATCAACAAGATTGTCTTCTTTTCTGAAAAACATGAGGCAGTGGTGATGCCATCCCAAATTTTAGCAGCATTTTCATCCTCTCCTGAAGGACATGGTGTACAAAGCTAGTTTGCATGGTTTCTCTTACTAGAACAGGCACTAGATAAAACTTTTGTACCAAGTATCGGTGAAAGCGTTGATTTAAAGGTCACCAGGGTTGATGTTCATGACAAATGATGAAAACTAAGTGTAACTTGTTTAAATTGAAAATCTCACTTCTCAATTTTTTGAAAATTCAGAATGCATTCTAACACAATCTTATGTCACTTTTAGGTTCCTATCAGAGGATGCTATTGGCTTATTGATGTTCCTATGAGCAATTGCATCAATAGTGGCATAAACAAGATATTCATCCTCACCCAGTTCAACTCTGCTTTGCTCAATCGCCACCTTGCTTATACTTATAACTTTGGAAATGGTGTCAACTTTGGGGATGGATTTGTAGAGGTATGATCACAAGGGTTATAACATTCGAGCATCTAAGCAATTTCAAGATTTATTATTATTATTTTTTTCAGAAAGGTTGGAGCACACTGCCAATAACTTTGTTGATAATGAAAAAAAAAGTGCATATTCATATGAGTGGGCTCCACAAAAAAACCAGGCCACGGCTATACTGCATTTGGATGATGGTAAATGAGGCAAGTTGTAAATGATTTACTGTGTTTGGATGCCCTAGAATACTAGTAAATCATTTACTAGTTGTAAATGAGTTACCACCTTTTCCCTCTTTTCATTTGCTAGCCAAAAGCAGGAATTTCATTTGCTAGCAAGTGATTTATCTGCAAGAAGCCTTCAACAACTCTTATGAACTTCAATTTTTCACTTTTTCATTGGTTTGTCTGGTGATTCAGTTTTTGAACCTTGTTTCTTTATCTATGCAGAGAAATAAGGCTTGGGTTTTCATTTACCCCGACAATATATGAGGTAATGCTTTAATATCTTGGAATGGTTTTCTTTGATTTTTTCTTTTTTTAATATTAAAGTGTAATTAAATTGAGAGTTGTTGTATATGCTAATAGATTCTCAACTTTCTAAATCTGTTCCTTTACCACTATTATTGTGATCATTATGTAGAAGATTCTTGCTTAGATTCTCAACACATCTTAGATACCATCCCGTTTCATCCATGTCACCTAAAGCAGATCATAGAATTGTAATTAATGAACTAGATTCACCATTGATATTGGTCACGTGTACACTTGAATGTCACGTGTGAAGGGTGCATATGGATGGACGAGCATGGATAAAACACATGCATCAATGTAGTGCCAATAGATGTAATGGAATTCAAGTTACAACATTTGTTGCCATGATAGTTTTTGACTTTTTAAGGATAGGATCAAATGATTGATTATTTTCCATCATCAATTTGTTGAATGCTACTTTTTGACTTTTTTTTTTCCTTGTGTGCAAGATTTTAATCAATTGTGCCTGAATTTAGGCCTACAAGCACTTCACCCTTTTGATGCCACTCGTGCTACGAGTAGACCATATAGAGGATTTTTATTTATTTATTTATTTATTTGAGACCATTTTTAATTTATTGTAATAATATTATATATTTTTTATTACGAAGCAATATAAATTTTATTTAATATTCAATTTTAATTTAATTGCATCATTTTTTGTCTTTCAAATATTAAAAATATGCAGGTTTTTCAATTGAATTATATATAATAAATAAATATTATTGGCCTACTGGGGCCTTTGAAAACTATACAATGGCTTTTAGCGGCGCTTTTTTGTGAAAAAGTATTCAGAAACAGTGTTGTCACCGGCGCTTCTGTCAGAAATACTAACGCCACCAAGCGTTGTTAAATGCAGAATGAGCGCCGCAAAAGGGTATACAATTAGCGGCGCTCAGACAAGCGCCGCTAAAAGTATACTAGCGCCGGTAGAACTTTTACCGACACCCCCATTTATCGGCGCTTGCGTAGCGCCGTGAAAATAAAACGCCGGTGCTTTTAGAGCTTTTAGCGGTGCTTAAAAGCGCCGGTAATAGTCCTTCTTGTAGTGATCCTAACCATTCATCTAATGGGGCTGCACAGCAGTTGCTGTATTGATGTCAACAAGTTCTGTGGGACCCACCTTTGCTATATGTGCATATCCACACCGTCCATTTACAGTGGGACCCACTTGTCATGTATGCATTTCATCCCTGTTGAGGGACCCTCTTGCTGACGTGCTGCAGCCCAGCACGTGGGAGCCACACATGGTAGATGTGTTTTATCCTTGCTGTGTTGCAGCCGTGGGACCCACACACGTGTGGACTCCATTATACGAAATGTATTTCATTAATATCGTCCAAATGGTGGGCCCCACATCAGCAGCTGTAGCCGCTGCTTTGACGTAGCAAGTCCTGTGGGTACCATCATGGGGTCTGTGTTTCATCCAGACTGTCCATTGGACCAACGTCCAACCTCCTGGACGCTGCAGCTTACACAGCTTCACACACATACACACGTATATATATATATATATATATATATATATATATATATATATATAAAATATGTTATATATGAATGCTGAGGTGGGCCACTATTTCGTGGGACCCACCTTTATCATGAAGCCTACATCGTCCAGATCCATCTGGACGGTGAGTTTGAGTAATCTGCTGCCACCGCAGACATATATAGTATATAATATTATATTATATAATATTTTATATATTAATATATATATTACAGTGGGCCATTAAATGGACCGCACCATGATGTATGCCTATATCTGCACCGTCTAATTGCTAGATGGTGCAGCGGTTATGTTATCCAGACCGTCCATCTAATGGACACGGTCATGGACACCATGATACATGTATTGTATCCCTGTCGTTCACTGATTCGGACGTGGGGACCACACATGATGTATGGGTCTTATCCATACCGTCCGTAGGATGGGATGGTGGGCCCCTTTGATGCAAGCATTCTATACTATGCGGTCCATCCATCTAGCATGCTGGGCCATATATATGGACCCCACACTGATGTCTGTGTTACATCTAAAACTGTCCATCCTTTTAGCAAGTCTGTCTCAAGGCTTGGGACTAAAAATAAGACAGATCCAGTTATCAGGTGGACCACACCACAACAAACATAGGGTTTGAGTGCCTACCATTGAAAACCCCCTTTTGAGATAACTGAAGTTTTGAACCAATATGATATTTGTTTTTTCCTCTAAATACAGGCCTTCGTGACCTTATGAACAGACTGGATGGAAAATAAAAGTTATGGTGGGCCCAGCGGAATTTTGATGGTGGAAATTATTATCACCACTGTTGTTTGTGGTATGGTCCAGATGATCTTTTGATATGATTCATTTGTTTGGATAATGCTCTCTATAGATGGATGAATGGTGTAGTTGTTATGGCCCATTTGATAAGGCCCGTTGGATGTATTTGGGGCCTATTTGATGAGGCCCGATGTGACGTATTTGGGGCCCATTTGGAAGGGCCTGATGTGATGTATATGAGGCCCTTGTATGAGGCCCAACATGGTGTGTTTGGGGCCCATGGGTTAAGGCCCATTGTGATATATTTAAGGCCTATGGGTTAAGGCCCATTGTGATATATTTAAGGCGCATGGGTCGTGGCTCATTATGATGTATTCAGGGCCCATGGGATGTATATACGCCTATTTGATGCGGCCCATGTGATGTATAATAGGCCCATGTGGCATGGCCCATTGTGATGTATGAGACCCTTGTATAAGGCCCATTGAGATTGTATGCAGCCCATTGTATTGTGTATGAGGCCTTTGTGTGAGGCCATGGGCCCACTATATGTTCGGCCCTATGTAGACCATTTCTTGGGAGCAATATTGGTTAAATGTCTACATTGATGGGCAATGATGGTTGGATATGTACATTATGACCTTCCCTTAGGCCTTGTTAAGCTCATTCTCATCGATTCCGATTGTCGAGGCTGAGTCTGATCGACGAGGCTGATTCCGTATGTCGAGGCTGATTCCGATTGTCGAGGCTGACTTCGATTGAGGAGGTCGATTCTGTTTGTCGAGGCCGATTTCGATTGTCGATTCCAATTGTCGAGACCGAGTCCAATCGACAAGGTCGATTCCATATGTCGAGGCAGATTGCCGAGGTCAATTCCGATTGTCGATTCCGTTCGTCGATTCCGATTGTCGAGGCTAAGTTTGATTGACGAGGTCAATTCCATTTGTTGAGGCCGATTTCGATTGTCAGGGCTGATTTCGTATGTTGAGGCCGATTCCGATTGTTGAGGCCGAGTCCGATTGACGAGGCTGATTTCATATGTTGAAGCCGATTGTCGAGGCCAATTTCGATTATTGAGGCCGATTTCGATTGTCGAGGCCGATTCCAATTGTCGAGGCCAGTTATTGAGGCCAGTTCTGATTGTTGAGGTTAATTTTGATTTGTCGAGGCTGATTTCGATTATCGAGGCCGAATATTTAGGCCGATTGTCGAGGCCTAATGTGATGTATATGCGACCCGTATTTGAGGCCCATTGTGATGAGTATTCAGACCGTATTTAAGCCCCAATGTGATGCATATAAGACCTATGTCATGAGGCCCATTGTGGTGCATTTAAGAGCCAGGCGGTGGAGCTTGTTGTGATGTATATCAGGCTCATGTGAGAGGCCCATCGTGATGTGTATTAAGCTCTTGAGTGAGGCCCATGATGTTGTATATTTGGCCCTTGTGAGAGGCCATGGGTCAACTATATGTTAGGCTCTATGTGGGCAATCCTTGAGGGCAATGTTGGTAAAATGTCCACATTGTCGAGGACGATTGTCAATATCGGTTATTAATACCGATCATGAGTATATGACTGCATAACATCATGATACATGCCCATACGCATCATCTGCATGAGATATGATTAACCATTACATATGTCATAGTGCTGGTGGTTTATGGGACTCTCTGATAGGTGGAGTTGCCCCACATGAGCAGAATTGATGCATGACTGGATTGTATGACTCATGCATCTTACATTGTGTATTGTGATTAATATACGCCCTAACGACATCAGGGTCGTAGCCTCCACAGGCATGTCGTGGATGGCTAGATAGGACACCGGAAATGTTTGGTTTGAGCATCTGGGCACTTTGGATGTCTGGATGAAAGTCCTTAAAGCTCCGAGGCCAGGAGACACCCCAACGTCAAGACCGAGTAGATGTATGAGCGCCCGAGTGTCGAATACTAGGAGGCTGCGTCTCCCACTGTGTTGTGATCGGTTGGGAGGGGGTGTGGCCTTACCCGCTCAAGAGTAATAGGCATAGCTAGGCTGAGTTTGACCAACTCGTGAATGGGTCCACTTTCAATGTGCCTGGTAGATATTGGCTGACTACTGGCTAGGCGGATAGTGATGTCTCTTTCACTTGTATGGTCGCGCGTCAGTGGGTGACGATTTGCATGTAGAGTGTACTAAACCTCGATGATGATCCCAGAGATGTATAATACTGATTTTTGGAGCAGGAGTTACATACTCATTCATTCATTCATTCACTATCCACTTGGGCTGGTGGTGCCCAACTATTTGTTACGTGTATATTCGTAATGGCCAGGATTTTGGTTGGGGCGCACGACTAACTTGAGATCAGGAGTTTACCACGTTGAGTCTGACTATCTAAATTAGGTATGAGACTAGTTTAGATAGAAGTCTCTTGTAATGGACCCCATAGCCAACGATACCACATACTATCATCCCGAATTCACACTACAGCTTGGTCATTTCATTCATACCACATATTGCATATTGCATTACATCCTTAGCATATGACATTCTGGGTTGCTATGTTTCTGCTTTTATATGACCTAGATGAGGTTGATGGTATTTTTATGGACTTGTCAGTATTTCTGCTTACTCTGATATTGAATGGTTCATGGTCTTACCAGTATATTTTTGCTTACTTTGATATCATATGCTTCATGACCATATCAGTACTTCTGCTTATTCTAATATTATAGATTTATGGCACTGTATTGCATGCTTGGCACTTACCTTGTGCACACACTTTCACCACCCTCTAAGCTTTCTATAAGCTTATGCACGATAGATACATGTAGGTGGCGTTAGGTTGCAGCAGCGTTGAGCTTGAAGCATGCAGCTGTCTTCTAGAGCTTTGAATTTGATATATGTATTTTCCTTTCAGCATTGTATTCAAAATTTTATATTAGTGAATATGTGATGATGATGTTATTTTTGTGATTTGGGTATACTTGTGGTTATGCTTCTTATGAGCTTAATGTATATTGGAAAATCCTCCTTGTAAGATCCCAGGATCGGAATCTGGTGCAAGCGCGCTAGGAGCCGAGAATGGGATACTACGGAGGCTGTCGGCACTAGGTTCGGCGATCAGGAATTTTGTGAGCACGATTTCCGTGTTTAGGGCGTGATAGCTTTGGCTGATGGCCTTGCTCTGGAGTCGCCAATGGCTAGCCACTCATCGAGAAATATTAAATATAAAAGCATAGTATCAATGACTTTTATTTCAAAGTTCGATGTTGAGAAATATTCCGGGAAAAATAATTTTGAACTTTAGAAGGTCAATTTGCAAGCATCTATGCGTTTCAAAGGATGGGTCATTGACTGTTCAATTGCTCATTCATAGCATGGCAAGGTGCCAGGCTAGCCCATGGGTTAACTAGCCCTACCTGCTTTTGAGATGGGTTTGGGCCAGCTAAATGGATAACAAGTTGTTCTAGGAATGTGGCCGCCGTTAAGTAAATGGGCGGGGCTAGGATTGAACCCTACTTGGAGTACTGGCCAGGTCACCTGAATAGAGCAACCTAAAACTCAAAAAAATAAATAAAGAAGAAAAAGTAGTGTAGATGAACACTTTTTGTATGTATCCACTGTCAGGGCTAGGTTGTGCATTCCTCTAGTCACTACAAGGAAATTGACCTTAGTGTCAAATTCCATTCTTAAACCTGAGTTGGGTCGAGGTGGGTTGGTTCAGGTCAACTTAACCTTAAATAGATCTAGTCAAGCTTGATGAATTTTAAGAAGCATAAGGTGGGGTAAGAGGGTAAATGGGTTGGGCTTGGGTTAACCCTGACCATGATCGAACCTAACTCATTGCTATTTTTAGTCATGTCGTTTCGACTAACCACCATATACTTGAACGTTAGTATTATATGATCAATGTGATTTTTGGACTTTGGCCTACCTAAGAAGCAGTCAAACAATTGGCTCAATCCGAATCAATATGCAGTCTTTAAATTAGGGATGGTTGGTCATGACCCTAATCAGGATAAAAATTCTTCCCCCTGGCTCTAACCCTATGAGGTGCACCTTATAAGAAAAAGATTGGCATGATCAAAGGTTTGTAATAATATAAATCTTTAAAAATAAAAATAAAAATCCATCATCCACTTTGTAAAGCCCGTATTTTTTCTAAATAAAATTTAAATTTTAAATTTTTAAATTTAAATTTTGAGTGGGAAAGAGATCCACCGATTTCATCACCCTTCCTCTTATATCTCTTTATTCAAAACTTTCCTCGTATCTCATAGTCTCTCAACGAACCCTCTCTCTTAAAAAAGGAACTTAAGAGAGTGAGAGTTGTATCAAAATTCAAAGAACCAGAGAAAAACTCGTAGAAAAAAATGAAAAACTCGTAAAAAAAAAACAAAAGGAAAAGTGGGAAGGAGGTTTTTGGATTTCGTCTATTCATGTTAGTGTAATTTTTTTTCTTTATTTTCTTTATATAGTAATTAATTTGGCATTGATCTACACATTGAATGGATTAGATCAATCAAACATCCATTGTATAGGGCCTAATTCATCCATGTGGAAAGGTACACTGATGCGCATTCTTTAGGGCTGATGTGTAGAAAGTGGGATTTTTCCATAATGAATAGCGATCGGTATAATCTGTACAATTCATGGGTGTTTTAAGACTCAATTCGACACATCAATAGATTGTACCAATATTCTTTTTAAATCTAATGAAATTGAATTAATACTGGAAGAGTAATTCTTTGTGCAAGTTATAACTTGGCACAGAGAATTATGTAACATAATCTGAAATATGTGATTAAATCATCACCATTCATTAGATTTTTAGGATCAAAATAAATTAAAATTTTAAATTCCAGACCAATCGGACCATTGGATGGGCTACATTGCTTTGAAGAATGGTAGATAATGAATCATATATTGATTTATTATGTGGAATTGTAAGATTAAAAAAATAATTCTTATTTATGTAATTTTAGAAAATCCTAATCAAATCATTGGCTTTACGAAATCATCTTTACCGCATCAAGGTAAGTAATCCCTATGTGTTTCTCATCCATCAAGTTAAAATAAATTGATTGTTTGATATGTTGTATACTTATCTTGATATTGTTAATATGTATTCTTAGTTGATTTGGATGAATGTGTGATTTCTGTATTAATATAATAATAATGATATGATTTGATTAATGTGTTAGTATAATTAATTATTTGAGTTACTATATTACTGTAATTTATATGTTAAATTATTAATTGGACATGAATTGAATGATATACTAATATTATTGGATAGTATTGGAATATGTTGATTCGAATGTGATAATCGAACTAATCTATATAATATATGATTCACGATTAGTTGATATGCTTGTGCATCTACTAATTGTATGCACAACACGTGCTGAATTCCTAGGGGACCTCTCTTAATTTATACCTGATAGAATCGTTACCAGAAGCTCACTATATTAGTGAAAGCCTACTTAAGGAGTGTATATAGGCCTTACATATACCTACCAAATGTTAGAAGCCTGACAAGGGGTAGATGCAGGTTTATGAATTTCCAACGCAAGCAACTAGACGAATTCCCGCTTGATGCATTCATGCATTGCATAACATTTGAAATTTCTTTCTAAACTTATATATCGTATGATTGTTATTCTATTCTAATTTGATGTGAAGAGCCATGTCAGGACTTCTCATTAGGCCTGACCAGCTTACTCTGTATTGATGTGATTGAGTGTGAGCTAATGACTTAAGAAAAGGAGTACGTGGCTGACCTGGAAAAGGACTCAAGGGACACGTGACCCTACTTGACAGAGGAAGAAGTTGTCACATTAGATTGATAATAATTATCACTTTAATTATATTTGATATTATTAGATTGCTAACTATTTCTTTCAAGTTGTTAGACAAATATTTATTTTATTTCGTAAGACCCTAAATAGGAGGGTCCTTAACTATGTTCATAACTAATGATTGGAATGGGTGATCGATTTTTTATTTATGAGATGTTGAGTATTAATGGAACATAGATCTATGGTAGAACTACTAGCTAGTCGAATTTTTTTAAACATATCTAGTAGTTTAAGTACACATAGTGTACAAGTCATGATATGAATCTTGGGTCCGAAGTATACGCCAAGTACCCGAAATTTGGATTGTGACACACTCCATCTGTGATGAATCCCATCGTATATAAATTATTTTGATAATATAAATCCTTTTGTTATTTGAAATGAAAGCATCATTTAAAAATAAAAATAAAAATAAATAAATAAATAAATCCAAAAGAACTCGTAAACTACACACACTACAAGAAAACAGGCCTAAGCAGACCAATGGCCCAACCCTTTACCCGCAGCTAGTTTTATCGGCTGCGGGCAAAGGGACGCCCTATAAAATAATAATAAAAAAAAGCCGGCCCTACTTGCTATTTAAGCGCCGAATCTCTCTCTGCCTCTCCCTCTCGCTCTCCCTCTCGTGCTCTCCCTCCCTCTCTCTGCCTCTCCCTCTCCCTCTCGTGCGCTCTCTCTCCCTCTCTCTCCGTCTCTCTCCCTCTCGCGTGCTCTCCCTCTCCCTCTCCCTCCCTCTCTCTGCCTCTCCCTCTCCCCTTCGCACGCTCTCCCTCTACCTCTCCCTCTGCCTCTCCCTCTCGCTCTCCGCTCGCTCTCCTCTCACTCTCACTCTCCCTATCTATCTCTCTCTCAAAACCCTATTCCTCTCTCTCTCTCTCTCCCTATCTCCTCGGCCCTCTGCTGCAGTTCGGTCTTCTACTGCTCGTGGATCTCGGATTCTCATCCATCTCAGGTATGCTTTGTTGACTACAAATCCCTAATTAGGGATTTGCGTTGTCGAATCCATTTTTAGAAATTTGCATTGTCGATTTTCTGTCTTCTTCTTTGTCTTTTTTTTTTTTCCAGCTCATTTATTTCACACATCAGTTAACTGATTTCTTATCTTTTGTTGTGTTGATTTGGCTCCTAGAAAGTAACCCTAATTGAAATGGAATCCATTAGCAAGGGCTGCTGCACATGTTTGGCTTCTGGGAAATGCTTGAAAATGGATCCTATTTCATGTTTTGGGGCCAAGTCACCCTAGATTACAATTCTAGCTCGTGGTGTCGAGCCAAATTCAGCGACTCATCCTCAATTTTCAATTCTGGCTCGCAATCTAGAACAACCTGACCTAGTTTTTGCCGACATAGATCAGTCGACCAAGACCAGTCCGATTCTTAAAAGCTTGATTAGTGGGGTTTTAAATGATTTTTTTGTTCATAAGAGAAACTTTAATGCTCCGGCATGGTGTGATGGATGATATGCAGGCACTTAGAAAATTGATAAGAAACTGCATACATGGCATGCAAGCAAGTCAAATAAAATGGCCGAAATTATGATTCCACGTTTAATTGATGAGCACGCATTCCAATTGGTGGACATTCATTGGATGGTTGAAATAAAAGATACCACTGATCAGAGGCTAGGATTACATAGACAATCTGATCTCAGGACTTTGAACTAGCAACTGGCTGCGCCACAATGTAGTCTGTTTTTAACGTATAATTTATAAGTGCATGCTTATCAAGCTTCATTACAGGCAGAGTATCAAATAACTTCCAGGAGTACCCTTGGATTTTCAACTAGACCCCGACAAACTGTTCTATGCTCTGCTGCATTTGCCATTTAAAATAGCTGGGGAGGAGTAATTACATATTTGCCAGCAGTCTGCCCGATTCACTTTTGCAGGTCTATGTTTGTCGATTCATAACTATTACTTTTGTCAAATGGGAAAGCCAAGGAAGCTTGTATGACTACAAACAATCCCCATCATACACGTTTCGCATCAGTCATGAATATTGAGCACTTCTGTTGGTTGTCTGAATTGATCTTGTGGTTATTTATTTCATCTTGCTTTTGCAGCCTGGACTAGGCACTGAAGTCTTATTGTTTTGCTACATTCACAGCTTACTGGAATGATGAGAAAGGAGAGGCCACCTTGTGCGATTCTGTCGATATATCAGTTGCAGTGGCTACTAAAAAGGTACTTTTTCTGGTAACTTGTCCAAACACTGGAATGAAAACATGGGAAACCTATGGTTTTATCACCTATATTTGATGACTTATCAAGCATACGTATCCATAGATTCCATACATGTGCAACACATATGGGATTGCTACTCTGTCTGTTGGGACCTACCGTGAATGGGGCATACCCCAAAATCAGACCATTTGCATGATCATAACCAAAGGTAGCTGTTACATATTTTTCTAATTGGAGCTTCAACGAATATGACTTCTTTCTTCATCAGAATTACCATCTTTTCTTATATTATTGCATATATTTATTTTGTTTGTATCTCGGTAGTTTCAAGGGGAGTCATGATCATTGGATTGTTTTTCTTTTTGGTTAGTGGCAGTGTTTTTCCTTTTTCTTGAGAATTGCCCTGCAGCATTCTTTCTTTTCTTTTCTTTTTGTCCTGGTTTTTCTTAATGATTTTTGGTTTATCTTTAAAAAATGTCACAATATTGAGGTTGTATGATTGTGTCAACTGAAAGAGAAGTCGAACAACACTTTTAGAATGACACATTTTATAGGCTATTTGTTGGATGATTTGAATATTTGATTTGTGTATTTTTGAAGTGTGGTCCATTGTAGCGAAATGACACACTGTACAGAATATTCAATGGGCAAAACTCAGAACATTTGGCATTTGGACCATTTCATGGGTCACCGTTTTTTATTCCTTTGTTTATCTTCTTGTAATCTATATAGTTTTAGCAGGTTCTCTAAGTATGTTGTTTGCTGATTATCTTAAAGAAACAGATAACTGGAGTGTGAAGGCCATTAGGAGGATGACAACCAGAACGGGTAGGGTGAGGTATTTACGTCATGTGCCTTGAAGGTTCAAGAGCAATTTCAGAGAAGGTAGTCTTTGCTTCTTCCATCTTTGTCGAGATTGAACTCCTCTTTTTAACGGCTGCTGGCAAATGGAACTCCTAGAACATGGAGTGTCAAACCAGTTGGATAAATTGGCAATAATTCACAGGGTAGGCTACAAGTAGCTTCTTCACTGGCTAAATTTAGTAGATTTGTGTGGAGAATTCAGATGTCTACTAGGTGTAGTGGGCCTAGCAGCAATACTACTGTGATTATGTAACATAAGTCTCAGACTTGAGTTAATTGATCACAAAGCATCTACTGTTCATATATTCTTAACTGTCTCATACCTACCAGAGAAAAGAAAGACTGTCGAGTTTAACTGTCTCATACCTACCAGAGAAAAATAAGGTTGGTGTTGTGCCATCTTCTTCCAGTGTTAGTTTCGATTGATTTGTCATTTATCTTGATTTCCTTTATTTTGTCTTGATGAAGTTGGCAGAAGATACTTGGAAAAAGGCTCTAGTAAGTAAATCTCAACTCAGCTCACAATCTGCAAAGTCCATTTGAATAGTTACTCTATAGGCATTCAACTTTTATTCCTGTTGCAATTAGATGGCAAAGTTGAAATACAATAACAACATTACCATGGAAAACATGCAGGAACTAAGAGACATTGCAATGACAGAAGCGGTAAAATGAAAACATTTTTTCCTTGAAACTGATATGAAAGGTCCAGGACTGAAGCTTGACAACACTGGAAAAGCAATTCTGACTGTGAGTGTTTGCTTATTATTATTATTTTTAATAACTATATGAGAGAATACAAACACAGTGAGTGCCATCCAAACATGCAGAAGTAGGGTATCAATGAGCAAATCATGTTCAGATTGCATTGTAGAGTTGAAAGATGTATTTGTTTTAGCATGGCCATTAGAGTAGCCTTGCTCCAAGATACGGTCATAAGTGCTTTCTAGAGAGAGAGCTACATCTTTGCATCCCTCACAACTAACTGTGGAACTTGGATTCTTTAATTTACAAACTGAATGAAGAATCTCCATTGCAGATCCAATTTTAGAACTGCACAAACTCCCCATTACCCTCTGGTTTCCCACCTTGCTGGTTTCTTCTTTCTTTCTTTCTTTTTCTTTTTTGTTTTTCCTGACAACTTTAAATGGTTGGTAGTATAATAGTTGCTGCAGAACCGTTTAGGTAACTAATCAACAGCTGATCACCAACCTGATGTTGCAAACTAGTCTATTTAAATATTTTTTACCTTAGAAAAATATGGAATTTGCTACCCATCCACTTCCAACTATATTCAAATTGCTTAAGATGAAATCCTTTAAGAAGCTCTGATTTCATTCTTAAATAGGGAATTTGGAGTACCCCTATTTATATGTACACTATAAGAAAGGATGGCACAACATCTCCCTGAACTTCCCACCCCAACTCACTGGATGGAATTTTGTCGGTGGTGACCCCTGTGGAGAGAGCTGGAAAGGAATCAAATGCTCTAGAGATGCCATCCAATCCAACTAAATCCTTGGAATGGATTGAGTTTCATAGTATTCCTTTGTCTTATTGTTGCACATTTTATTTCCTCTTACTTTTGTATGGTTCTTTGCCATCTCACTCATTGATCCACATTTTATTTTCTGTTTCAGCGGCATTTCCTCAGGTAGGGTTGCTTAGGCAATGTGTCTGAACTTTGAATGATCTTTTTTCTTCGATGTCTACGTTTTCTGCCCTTCTACTTTGATTTTCCTTGATTTCTTGTCAGATCTAAGGTTCTTATGTGATATATGGTGTAGATATCTTTTAAAATGAATGATATCATTTTATAGATCGCTGATAAAATGCTCTATACGCTGTCCATTGTCTTCCGACAGGGATGCTAACACTGTTAATGATGTTATGGAATTTGTACTTCAAAACTTCCCAGAGATGAATAAACTTTGGGTCCGAATGCATCATTAGGTTAGTTGGAATTTTAGAGAACTATCGCTATTGTGTTTGGGCACAAACAGTAAGTGCATGCCATAAATGAAAAATGCACTTATTGTGGTTGTAGATGTTGAATTTGGAAGGATTCAAGTGAGGGATGTGTTGCAACATCTATGGACAAGCCCAATTTCAAATGTAGCTGTTGATGTAGTCCAAGGTAGTCGATCAGCTGAGGTCCTTCTGTTGGTGTTACAAAGGTGGGCACAATTCAATTTTCTTGAAGGGATTTGGTATTTTTTGTGTGCTTTTTAATGTCAAAAGATGAAAACAATTATATTTATGAATGATAACAGTCCTGGCATTGCTCCTAGTTTCTATGATGCATTGGGGTTTTCAGTTTGTAAAAGTTGGGACCATGGTTCAATGATTGAAACTGTAGATATGAATGGTGGCCACAAACCAAAAATGCCCCAGAAAGGAAGATTCTAGCCATTGAGTCTTTGGCTTTTTGGGTTGAATGTGGACCATTGCTATATTTTCTTTCTTAACTGTCCCTTTGTTGGCCATCAATTGGACTAGATCTTCCAATCTAGGAGATGTGGTACATAGATGATGGCTCCCATCATATATCAACACTTTGGATGGTGTTCTCAATTCCATATTTTAATCTCTTTTCCTTTTCTTTTTTTCCTTTTTTTTTTCTTTTTTTTTTCTTTTTTTTTTCTTTTTTGTTGATTTTGTGGGGAAATTTATTGCTTCATTAGTTGGAGTTCATTCTATACGAAAGGTTCACTTCTAGAAGTTAGCAAGTATGTGAACATCTAGGAAGCAGGAGAGGGAGCAACAGCGATGGCTCATAGCCTAATTTGAAGCAGGACTGGCACGTGGGTTGATGGTTGATGGTTGCCCCGATTGCTTATTGTGGAATCTTCACAGAAGAAATAAAGGTAGTGTATGAGCCAAGTGTTTTTTTTGCATATCATATCCAACCTGGATGCATAGAAAGATTATTAAATTGAACAACAGTTCATGAATCGACTATAATATAACCACAATGAAATGATAATCATGAAGCAAGTAACAATGTGTACAACTTTTTTCTTTTCAGAAAACCCATCTCAAATCCAAACTTCATGCAACAAACCAATCCATCCCTAACCCACATAAAAAATCTATGCACACAGCTTATGCCTCTGTAACTGCTAACAAATGAGAGTAGCAACCTTTGGTGGAAGTCATTTGATGAGGAGCAGTGACAACTTGTAGCCCATCTAACAGGTGGAGCCCACTTGGTAACAGGGGACAATCCCTTACACATGTAATAATTACACTTTTTGAACCCATCCCACCTGATCCTTCCCAATACCATGCGCCAAACACCCCCTAAGAATCATGCTCAGGCCAGGCCAGTCTCACCAGCCAAATACTTGGCTTACAAATTGTTAATCCTTCAGGCTGGACTGATTAGTAAGGCCTGCTTAGGCACATTCAACTCGAAACTCTAGCTTGATACCAATGCTAGCTGGCCTCAGGCCAGACCTAGGCCAAACTTGGGCCAGGAGCAGTTAGTGGCAGCTAGGGCTGTCACTATCAGGTTCAGGTCAGTTACTGGTGTTCCCATATCCGGATGTTAACACACATGAGGTACACAATCCAAATCTGATCTGATTTGAGTAGCTCCATCAGGTCCTATCAGGTCTATTTTAAGCATGATTTAGAGTTCAGAATGGGGTTCAGGTCTAAGAATCATGGTCAGGTGCATAGTAGAAAATGCCTTTTTATCGCTTTTAAATAATGAATGTAATTAATTTTTTTTTTTTTATAAAAAAAACACCTTAGATTCTAGACAGAATTGCATGTGGACCCAAGCCTGACCCAATAATTAATTGGTCCAGAAATCTGGATTCATACCTAAGTAAATCAGGATGGATACATGCATCCACTGATCTGGATACCAACTAATAGTTTAAGTTGCAACTGTAGCTTACTCCGACTTAAAGCATATGCAAGGTTAACAAAATCTGGTCTATAGGTTGGACATTGTGACAAGCATGGAGCACCACTTGTATTAGAGGAATGATCAGAATTGTATGATGATCCCAAAGTTTGCTAACACATTAGATTTTGTTAAAGTGTTTAAATCGGATCATTCCACAACAGAAGACACTAACAAAGCAGAGATTTAGGTTCAGGCAACCATATCTGACCTATGTTGCCTTGAAAGGAATTTCGATAAAAGACAGGATATGCAGATAGTTGTTTCTGCATATACTTAATGAATACAACTTCTCTTACACACTTCAAATCTATTCCACTAATTTTATTTTTTTATTTGACAAGTATGAATTTATGATTAAGGGCCTGTTTGGATATTGTCAAATAAGTTACTTTTTCAATTTACAGCAGTACATAAGTAACTTATTTCATATAAGTTTTGTTTATGATTAGTTATAAGTAACTTTTTTACTTACAAGTACTTAATCAATTCATTTATATGTGGATCCATCATGATGTATTTGTTTCATCCATGTTGTCCATCCATTTTTTCAAATCCTTTCAGTTATATCCTGATTTGTTTGACCATTCACTAGTATTTTTCTGTTCCAATAACTTGGGTAATTAATTTCTTAGCTTAATTGGTTGCTGATATTTTGTCCAATCAAACGACTATCCTATTTTTTGGTTGGTTGGTGGGTCTGTGAGGCAAGTTACTGTGCTTAATTTTCTGGTACTTTTTCTTGGCAGATTGCTAAATAAGCTTTGATTTAGGCTCAATTGTCGAAAGAAGAAAATTGTACATGATGAGTAATGCAAGGATCATTCATTAGTTCTTAACTTCTAACATCTTGATTTATGTTGAAATTTAAGCTTTTAATCCAATGAGAATAAATCCTGGTGGGTCATTGCAAGACTAAATTGTGTACAATGTGGGCAATACAGTTGATGAATGCCCTCATTTTGAAAATAGTACAAAAGGCTTGTTTGGATTTTCCAATCGGTTTTGTACATTGTTTTGTTGGCCAGGGCACTTTTTCATTATTTCAGCTTTTGTTTCCGATCGAAGTATTGTACTAGTAGATATTGCTTTCCTTATTATTATTATTATTATTTTGTAACTTTCCATCTGTGTTCCTATTTATGTTGTGCATGAAGTTATTTGGAAATGTTGTATTTATTATTAGCAAGCAATACTTTTCATTTTCATAGATGGGATCTGCTCTTAAGATGACGTGGCCCAAAAATCAATCATTACCAATCATCAGGCGGTCGCCAATCCGAGATGTGGCCTTCATGGTGATGCTGGTTTTTTGAATTGGCCACTTGGATTCTGATTCACCCTAAGCAGAGTAGCAGACCTCCTTGAGTAGTAAACCTTGATGATGATGATGCTGGTTCTAATTGAAAATAAGTTGGTCCATTTGTTCCACTCAAACATCTTTCTTTGGTAGTCCAGCAAACTATGAAACTGAACCTTTTCTGGGTCAATCGATTTGAGCTTGTTTTAGTTGTTTCATTTAAGCAGAGCAAGTTCGATTGGATCTTGCTTGCAGCCAGATGAATGCATAATATTTCTCAATTGGTTTTGATTAAATTATTGTTTGGTTTTATCTGAATTTTACTGGATCTGAATTGGCATCAACCAATTCTCATTTTACCTTTGATTTGTTGTAGGAAAAATCAATGAACTGGAATTATCAAATAATATTTGTTCCGTAGACTCGAACTGGTCTTCTCATGATAAGAGATCCATTTCATCAACTAATGTGTATAAGGTGAACTCCCAAGGAAGCTCAATAAGAACTCCAAATTCTGAGTTGTCTACAAGGTGGAGGCATACCCGCAATTTCTCACCCGCTGCAAGCCAGTTAACACTCTACAAGGTAGAGAATCTCTTACAGCCTGTTTGAAGGCAAGTAGAGTGAACCTCAATGGCAGCTACACAGCTCACCAAAGATCGACAAAAGAAACCAGTCCCTTGGAAACAATGGCAATCATTGGCAATGAGGAGATCATTGACATTAACCAAGGTATGTTAGCTGCTTAGATTGGTGTATAATTAAAAAAAAAAAAAAAAACTAGGATACATATGGGTCACCTTTTCTTTTCTTTTTCTTTTTTTCTTTTTTTTTTTAATACTTTTTGATAAGAAAGATTTTCTCTATTGCTACGGGTTTTAGGTGGCCATGATCTCTATAGCTACGGATTTAAACTGTAAGAAGTTTTAAAGAGCTACGATCCGAATGGCTACGGTCGTACTGTGGGATAGTCATCTTCAGCTACGGATTTTATCCGTAGCTTTTGACCTACATTCTGGTAGTGTAGCAAAAAACTGATAATTTAGCGGCGTCCAGCACAACTGTCAGTAAAGGTCCTGACCGCCGGTAAAGCCTTTACCAACTGAGGCTTTACCGGCTGTTAACTAAGCCTTTGCCGGCGGTTTTGACCGCCGGTAAAGGCCAATTTTCTTGTAGTGACATAGACCTTAGATGTGACCCTCACAAGGGTTTTTAATTTGTCCATTCTTTTATATGACCGGACTAGGCTAGCAGCTGAGCTGTTCACCATTGGCCTTGCTCCTACCCAGCAGAAACATCAAAGCCTAGATTCCAAGCCCAGCCGTCTGGCCAATATCAGCCCTACAGGGCTGCACCATCAGGGTTGGGCTACAGCCCGGCACATTAATTTAGAATAGAGATTGGGTGCAACAATCAGTTTCGTAATGCAATTGATCATGCTGTCATTCCTCAAAAGGGTCCATCTATATCAAAATCAAATCGGCCAGTCAATTGGTCACATCTTAGGCTATGATTGATCATGCTGTCATTCCTCAAAAGGGTCCATCTATATCAAAATCAAACCGGCCGGTCTATTGGTCACATCTTAAGCTAATCATAGCCTGTAAAAAGATACTAGGATCGTCTGATTAGTGGGCTGTCGAGTCGGTTTCGTGATGCATTGACCCTTTTGATCAGTGTGGTATGCAATCTACAGTTGATCTAAGAGGTGACCCACCTGATGGACAGTCCAGTCAGATGAACAGATAATAGAGTCATGCTAAACGCCTGCACGCTTGAATAAACAGATTTCCTCTGTTTATTTCATAGAAACTAAGAAAATTCCATCATACCTTTTTTTTAGTATAATAGATCCTGCTTTAAGTTGCATGAAAAGCCCATTTGGCGTCTGCAGAACAAAGAAGGAATGAAAGAAATGGTCCAAGAAGAGAGCTTCGCTAAGCCACACGCGTGTGCAAATAAGCTCATGTACATGCCTCACGTGTCCCATGGCATGATAGGAACAAGATCCAATCTATCCATCGGAATATCACCACTATATTGATGCCCTATGCTAAGAATCGGGTTGATCCACTGGTCAGGTGGGCCGCAATTTGCAAAACAAAATGTATGGATCTGAAAAACTTTCACCTGTTTCGCGGCCCACATGCTAGTTGGATCAGATTTTATTTAAGGGAAAACATGTAAAGGTCGGACAACCTGATGGGTGGATTGGACCTCATCTGTCAGCGTGTGGCATGTACACAGCTTTATTTGCACACGCATGTGCGCTGAGCAAAACTCACTATAACACACGCAAAACAGTTTCCAGGCGATGCATGGAAACAAGATTCATCCTGCAAGATCCAATCCACTCATCAGGTGGACCCACCGTGAGAATGCTAGGCCCAGAAATAAGGTTGACCCACTTATCAGGTGGGCCAGACATGTATAGACATGTTGGTCACTCTTTTTCGAACCATCCATTTTCCTATTACACAAGTGGCCCGCCTGATATAATCCAAGTGGTCAGATTTCGAGACAAGGAATATTGAATATGGGCCCCACCTGATGACTCGCCCAGATATGCTTCACGCGTGATCACATTAGCAGGTGTCGTAAGACTCACATATCCAGAGAGATCCTCGATCGTCCAACAACCATATCCTCCAACATTATAAGACGTCCATTTCACAGGATAATAATATCAAAACAGGATACATATATGGGAAAAATCACCCTCAAACGTTTGTAGCTAAAGACCAGCTAAGGTGTTTATATGACACTATTCTCAATTCCTCAAAACCATGAAAGCTTTGATGGAAGGCTCCCCACATACCATCTTACACCACTTATTGGTGTGGTCACTACTTCTACTGGGGCCCATTGCTGATGTGTGGGCCATGGATGAACATCAAACGTACATCGTCCACATGGACCACTCGCACAAGCCCGACACGTTCGCGAGCCATGAGTCATGGCACCAGTCCATGCTGGAATCCTTGACGTTGGCCGAAGGGACGTCGAGTGAAGAAATGTTGCTCTACCCCTACAGCCATGTCATGCATGGCTTCAGCGCCAGGCTGTCACCTTCTCAGCTATCCGAGCTGGAGAAATTGCCAGCTCACCGGGCTACGTACCGCGAATCACACGGCAAGCTATTCAGTACCCACACCCCTGCATACCTGGGCCTCAGGCATCGTTCTGGCATATAGCCTGTATCATCCTACGGTCAAGATGTGATCATTGGAATAATGGATACTGGAGTTTGGCCCGAGAGCGAGAGCTTTAATGACCGTGGGATGTCGCCGGTGCCAGATAGATGGAAGGGTGAGTGCGAGAACGGGACGGCATTTAGCCCTTCGCTCTGCAATCGAAAGCTAATTGGAGCTCGATCATTCAGCAAAGGACTGAAAGCTGGCGGAATTAAAATCAGAGATGTCGACTATGACTCCACCAGAGACTGGTTTGGACATGGGACCTACACATCATCGACGGCAGCTGGGGCCTATGTGTCCGGTGCCAGTTACTTTGGGTACGCTGAGGGTAGAGCCCAAGGCGTAGCCCCAGGTGCCCGGGTTGCAATGTACAAGGTGCTCTGGGCTTCGGACAGCAACCAAAGTGCGGCCACCGATGTGCTGGCCGGCATGGACCAGGCGATCGCTGATGGTGTTGATATCATGTCCTTGTCTCTCGGTTTCGAGCAAACACCATACTACAAGGACGTCATGGCCATGGGCGCACTTTCAGCCATTGAGAAAGGGATCTTTGTTGCATGTTCAGCTGGCAATGATGGGCCAGAGAGGAATTCGACATACCACGGTGCACCATGGATCATGACCGTTGGCGCGGGCACCATCGACCGTAGTTTCCAGGGAAAGCTGACACTGGGCAATGATATAACGCTAGAAGGGATATCCTACTACCCCGAGAGCATATACATTGCCAATTTGCCTTTGTACTATGGCAAAGGGGACATAAGCAAAGCAGCATGTCTGCTGGGTTCATTGGTTCCGATCGATGTTGCCGGGAAAGTCGTTCTCTGTGATGTAAACAACTAGGCTAACGTTTACTCGCAAATTTCGGAGGTCAGTCGGAGCGGTGCGTCCGCGGGTATCTTCATGATGGACGCCACGTTGCTTGATCCCAGAGACAACCACATTCCTACCCTTGTTCTAAAAGGTGGGCCTGCAGCAACTTTGATCAGGAAATATGCCATGGAAGCGATTAATGCGACGGTGAGAGAGCTGAAGTTCAAGATAACAAAGCTGGGGGTGGCCTTTTTCTCATCGAGAGGGCCAGACCCGGTGAGCCCAAGTGTGCTAAAACCGGACATACTTGCACCAGGAGTAGATGTGCTTGCAGCATGGGTTCCGAACAAACCATTCGCAAAGACGGAATCAGACGGGCCGAATGGAGCTGTCCTAACACACCTACCAATCTCAACTACCCATCCTTCATCGCAGTCTTCTCAAATGAAACTACCTACCCAACAGTTCAGAATTTCAGCAGAATCGTGACCAATGTGGGAGGCGATACTGCCTCTTAAAAGGCGGTAATAGATTTCCCCTATGGAATGAGAATCCGAACAGATCCGGAAACACTCACATTCAACAGTAAGAATCAGAAGCAAGGGTTTGTAGTGAGTGTAGAGGTTGATAAAGAAGCATGGAGTAATGGTCCAGTGGTGTATGGTTATCTCAAATGAGTTGATGAACAAAACCATTTTGTGTCCAGCCCAGTAGTAGCTATTTCTGATTCACACCATTAAAGTGTAATAGCTAATCTAGTATAAATACAGAAACAAACATACTGTATTTCTCTCTTTTGATTAGCCCAAGCACAGCCCATTTACTAAAGTGTTCCAGAATTCTGGCCTCAAACTGAACCGAACTCATTAGCATGGCCAGAACAGACCTAGATAAAATTTATCAAGCCCAAGCTCAAGCCCGACTAGACCCAGCCCGTTTAGTTGTAACCTTATAGGGTAAGATTGACTCATATTAGTGCAACCAGGCTCAAGTTTAAGAATGGTACATGTGGTCGGTTACGGTAAGGTAAGGTCGGGTATCTGGCTAGTCCATTGATAGCTTATGTAGGCAGGTCCGTACTGATTGGGGGTTTACATGAGCCCACCCATTTACTGAAATAAGCTTCTATTTTTTATTTTATTTATTTATTTTCCAAAAGGGACTTTCTATTGAAAACCAACCTTTCTAGCACAGGGTCTACGGGCGCCCCTGGGACAAAAACAGGGCACCGATAGTAAAGGCAGCCACATACGGCCACCCAAAGGAAAAGAAAACAGGGGAAAAAACTTCACATGGTTAGTTCTAACAGTTCCTAACCCGACCTTATCTAGGAATAGAAGGCCGCAGACATGGGGAGGGAGATCCCCAAACTGGTCTAGAACTACAACCTTCTGCCTCTTGCTGCCCTCCTTCGCCATACGTACCATCAGCCTGACCGTTCCCTTCCCTCTGAATAACCGAAATCACAAAGGTAGCAATCTGCCCCAAGTTCTTGATTCTTGTGACCCAAGGTTTCCATTGCCACGGGGTCTTGGAATTCCCCAAGAGGAGGCCCGCCGCAACCTTTGAATCAGTTTCAACCACTACTCTGACATGCCCTTTTTCCAGACATAGCATCAGGCCATCCTATATAGCCCGCAGTTCAGCCCCGTTACTCGTCCCCACCCTGTAGCCAGACAAGAAAGCGAAGATGAGGCTGCCAGTATGTCTCCTACAAATCCCACCTCCCCTAGATAGGCCTGGATTCCCACAAGCCGAGCCATCCACATTAAATTTAACCCAGCCTCTAGCCAGTTTCGCCCATTTAACAAGCTGCATGGTACGGATCTGTCCGGACGTGGGCAGAAAACTCAGCCCTACCACGGCATGCTCTCTAATGTAATCCACCTGGCCCTCAAGGCTGGCCTTGGCTCACCAATTGATACATGCAATGGAAATGAGCTACATTTTCTAATCTTGGGCCGAACCCCACATGGAAAGTAGTTCAGGTTTCATGATCCATGGTCCAATTGACCCATTTACAGCCATAAGGGTGTTAGAGGCAGGGTTGAAAACTCAAGTTTTTTTTCAAATGGTTGAACTGAAAGAGTAGGATGTACTCCTTGCTTAGTCCTCATTTATACTTATATTAAAAATAAAAAATGAGCTTTATTTTTTGAGTGCGGATCCTCTGCCTCCCGGAGGCAGAGGATCCCTGCCTCCAGCGTTTTCATTGGTCAACGTCACCGTAAGTGCCACGTCATTAAAGTTTTTAAATATATTAAAAAAAACATTTAATAAGAAGTATAACGGAGACGTTAACGGCAGCGGTTTGCGTGCCGAGTAACTCAGCAGGGTAAGCATACTGAGTAAAGTCTGTGGAGCCCACCGTCGTCATTCGTGCATTGTATCAACTCCATCCATCTCTTTTATCATCTAATTTAGGGTTTTACAACAAAAATTAATCATATTCAAAGATCAAGTGGACCCCACCACCTGAAACAGTGTGAATTGAATTCTACTGTTGAAAAGTTGTTTGGGGCCCACAGAAGTTTTATATCAAGATGATATTTGCTTTTTCCATTCATCCATGTCCTTGTGATCTTGTGAACAGTTTGGATGAAAAATAAACATCATTGGGGGCTTAGAAACATTTCAATGGTGAAAATCAATACTTCTACTGTTTCATTTGGTATGGTCTACTTGAGCTTTTGATATACTTCAGTTTTGGGCTCAACCACTAAAATGATCTGAAAAAATGGATGGACGGCGTGGATAAACCACATGAATTCACAGTGGGCCCAACAGAGTTTACTCAGTACGATAAGACTAGTACGCAATCCGATTTCACATGTCTAGACGCGGATTTCCTGTGAAAGCCTTTTGCAGTAAGATCCTGCGCAAGAATTTCGGATGGGCCCACTACGACTTTTGTGATAAATACAACCCGGTCATCCATTTTTAGATATCATTTTAGGATATAATCATTTTAAGACATAATACCAAAACTACGGTGTATACAAAACTCAAATGGGCCACACGATAGGAAACAGTAAAAATGACCTTATAAACAGTTTGTATGTGTAAGACCCGTGTCCTAATCTGTACCATTCCGTTAGCTTCCGCGGTCCTTCCGGTCAAATTTCGGCAACCTTCGCACCGTATTCGGTGTTTGCGCACGATCCTAAGCCAGGTCCCTCGCACCGACGTCGGCTTGATCCGAAAGTTATATCATAGCGACCGCGTCGTCGCCGCGGTTCCAACACCGTGACTTGCGCACCGAACCGATACCCAGGTAAGAAGATGCCGATCTGCATTTATTTCGAAGAAACACCGCGCGTTGCGGATTTCGAGGGAATCTCTACACAATAAGTCCCATCAATCAACATTTAATGCATCCCATACATCAAGTACTACACCCATTCCCTCTTTTTCCAAAAGTCCACCATTCTTTCCACCTCACCACTCCTCTTTTCCAAATTTCAACAACAACCATACACTTTTACAATTTTTCAACCACAACCATCTCTCTTCTCCACCAATTTCAAACTAAACCATACCTCTCATCACTCCTTTCTTACAACCATCACTCCACCCATCCCTCCATCCATTATTTCTATCTCTCCCTCTCATTCTCTAGCAAATTTTCCAAATCCCATGAGAAATTTCACACATCCAACACACTCTCTCAACTTCAAGTGTGGCCCACCCTCTCATCTCCAATCTCAACCATTCATCTTTCATCAACCTCCATTAAAAGTGAAGGTAAGGAGCTAAGGAGTCCAAGGGAGCAAGGAGAAGGAAGATAAGGTGGGTGATTTTCCATTAATTTAAATTTTAGGGCCCACTTGTTGGTGGGACCCATTTGGATGTATGTGATTTAATCAAGAGGGCGCATAGTGGCGGGGTTCCTCTATCTCACCGTGCATCTCTCTCTCTATCTCTCTCTCTCTTTCTTTCTTTGTAATGGTGTGGATCCCACCTATACGTATTACATCTCCCCCGTCCATCTACATCAGACGGTGTGGCCCACTCTATTATAGGTGATGATCCACACCATCCACTGTTTGGATGGGCCTAATGCATTTTTTTATATATATACATATATAAATATATATGTTATATTTTATATAATATATACATATATAATATATAACATGATATGTATGATATATATAATAGATATATATATATATATATATAACATGATATGTATTATATATATAATAGATATATATATATATATATATATATTATGTATATATATATATATATATATATTTGGTGGGCCACGTCCATGTGGGACCCACCACAAGGTATGAGTTTATCCACACCGTCCAGCGTCACTGGACGCTGGACGGGTGAGCCCATTTGTTTGCTTTTAAAAAAAAAAAAAAAAAAAAAGAAGAAGAAAGGAGTGGTGGGCCTCTCATGCAAGCCCCACCTTGATGTATAAGTCAAATCCAAGCCGTCCATCCTCTTCTTCGGATTATTTTAGGCGTTGAGCCGGAAGTTGAGATTAATCTGACAATCATACGGGTCATACCATGGGAAACAGTAATGTGTACCATTAAAACCCACTCTGATGTTTTTATTCGCTAAAAACATGCTATATATCGGGCTCGTTTGAATGGTCTTGAGATATGGAAGCTAATGAACGGGATGGATTTCTCTGATGTGGACCCCGTCTGTGGAAAACCACACAAAAGTCTTTTTTAAAAAAAAAAAAAAGAAAAGGGAAGAAGCAGCGCTGCTGCTGCTGCAACTGACAGCGGTACTGGCAGCGCCCGCGCTGGCTGCGGACGGACGGGTGGGCTGGGGCTCACGGCCCCAGCTGTGGGCCCCACTTGATGCATTTCATCCATCAGGACCGTGCATTTTATGGGTCCCCACGGTCCAGCCATTCATTCCAAAAATCAGCCGCAAAGGGAACTCAGGCGGGCCACACCATCTAAAATCATGTAAAGACATGTCTAATCATATAAAAACCCTTGATGGGGCCTACCTGAAATTTGGATGCGACTGAAACTTGGTCTGTACTCTCAGCCAAGTGGGACACACATAATGAGTGGGCTGGATTGTGGACCACATCACGGTGGGCTCCCTATCCACGTGTAAAATAAAATAAAATTTAAAAAAAATAACGGTGGGCTCCCTGACCGTGTACTGGGGATGCAAAAAAAAAAAAAAAACGGTGGGCCCCGCCCACGGTCCATGTGACCTTATGAATAGTTTGGGTGGAAAATAAACATTCCAGTGGGCCCAGTCCAGTGGGCCCTACCTTGGTTCAAGTAGCTTTATGAACAATTGGGTGGAAAATAAACATTATGTTGGGCCTTAAGTTGGGTGGAAAATAAACATTATATTGGGCCTTAGGCTGGGTGAAAAATAAGCATTATGGTGGGCCCCACTTATGTAAGTATTGTAAACCACACCCTCCATTGGTGTGGGCTCCATCAGGATGCATGTGTTTCATTCGACTATCCAACCATTTTGGAGATATTTTAAGGCCCATTGTGGAGGCCCATCTTCATGTATTGGTGATCCTTGTTGAGGCCCACCTTGATTTGTATAAGGCCCATATTATGAGGCCCATTGTAATGTACGCAAGGCCCATGTGACTAGGCCCATGTTGATGCAGGTGTAGCCCGTCATTGAGGCCCACCTTGATATGTATATATGAGACCCATGTATGGGGCCCATTTGATGTGTTGGAGGCCCATAGGTCAAGGCCCAATAGGACATACATAAGGCCCACTGATAGGCCCATGCTTGCAGTGTAATTCCGCCATGGTATATGTGTTGATTTTGTAATGGGCCACATCTAAGGAGCAATGCTGGTTTGACGTCCACATTGAATGGATAATGTTGGTTAAATGTCCGCATTATAACTCTCCCTAAGGCCCACTGATAGGCCCAAACTTGTGGTAAGTAGGCCGTCTAGGCCCATCTCCATTATACCTAGAACCCATCTCTTATTACATGTTTAGTATAGATGCATGATTCATGATCATTCGCACCATATGTATGCCTGATGTGAGGAATGACCGATCATAGCATATACCTTTGGATAGACTGGTTATGGGCTCCCTGATAGGCGGAGTTGCCTCATATAAGTGCATGGTATATACAGGGCTGTTGCATGACTGATAGTATGATTCATGCACTTGCATTTGTGTGATTGTAGTTACTGTATGCCCTAGCGACATCAGGGTCATAGCCTCCACAGATACATCGTGGATGGCAGGATTGGAGACCGAAAATATTTGATTCTAGCATACGGGCACCATAGATGTCTCTGGGTGAAAATCCCTAAACCCGATGGTACCAGAGGATGACTCCAATGTCGAGACCGAGTGGATATACGAGCGCATGAGGGCCGAATACCAGGAGGCCGCATCTCCCACTGTGTTGTGGTCGGTTGGAAAGGAGTGTGGCCTTACTCGCCCGAGGGTAGGGGGCAATACTAGGCTGAGTTTGACCAGCTCGCGAATGAGTCCGCTATCGACGTGCCGGATAGGTATTGGTAGACTATTGGCCAGGCGGATAGTGAGGTTTCTTACGCTCACTTGGACTATGCGGCTAGGAGAGCGACAGTGCCATTTGGAGTGTATTGAACCCCGGTGATTATCCAGAATGAGAACTGTACTGATACATGATGAGGATTGGCATGCTTGAGTTGCATCTCGCATCGCATGGCCGTATTATGACCGATAGCATTCATATCTTGCACCGCATAGCCTTGGTACGGCTGATTGCATTCATGTGCTCATCACCATGATTCCGCATCACTCTGACCTTGCATTTTGAGCACGTTTATATTGCGCACACACCTCTAAGCTTTCTATAAGCTTATGCACGATTGATGCGTGCAGGTGACGCCAGGACGCAGTCGCAGCCATAGTCTCGCTATAGTTGGAGCGTGCAGCCGAGCTTCTGGAGTTTTGTTTCTTTTATTACATTGTATTTTCCCCTTTCAGTCACATTGTACTCAAAAGTTTTTGATCATAGTGGATTTTGTGGTGGTGTTCTTGTGGTTATTATTGTGGGTTATGCTTTTGTTATGCTCATTATGAATCAGACTGATGATTTGAAATCCTCCTTGTAGTATCCCAGGATCGGAACCTGGTGAATGGGTGCCGGGATCCGAAAATGGGGTTCTACGGAGGCTGTCGGCGCCGAATTCGGCGATCGGGAATTTTGTGAGCCCGGTTTTCGAGTTTGGGGCGTGACAGTATGGCATATAAACATCAAGATGCCTAAGAAGGCTTCAACTATAGGAATTTATTTCTCCATTATTTCATCTTGTATGGCCCAGTTGAGTTTTTTATCATCCTAATTTTTGGTTACATATCTTAAAATGAGCTCTAAAAATGAATGAATGGATTGAAATTCCTATAAACATCATGGTGGACCCCACCATACATCCCAGTGCTGGAACTTCATGCAAAAGGCTTTCCCCGGTGAATCCGTGTTCACAGTTTCCATTGGAAACGGACTGGCTACTCCCCTGCCACTCGGTACTTGTGGGCCCACTATGATGTATGTGTTTCATCCATGCCATCCATTTATTTTTCTAGATCATTTTATGTTCTGAGACCAAAAATGAGGTATAACCCATTCTCAAGTGGACCACATTACATGAAATAGTGTTGAATGAATGTTGACCATTGAAAACTTTTTGGGGGCCATAAAAGTTTTAGATCAAGCTTTTCCCTTCATCTGGGTCTTTATGACCAAACCAACAGATTGGATGTCAAATAAACAGTACGGTGGGCCTTAGGAGGACTTTAATGATGGATATCCAATCACCATTGTTTTCCTGTGGTGTGGTCCATATGAGATTTATATCCCTCTCATTTTTGGGATTAACCCCTAAAATTATATGTAAAAATAGATTAACGGAATGGAAGAAATACATACATCATGGTGGGGCCCACAGAGTACCGACCACGACCTCCACCGGGCTGGTGGTGGGGGGAGTAGCCAATCCGCTTTCATTTCCATTTGGGATTCAGTGTCACATTGAGTAGTGAGACTCGCTATTGAAGTAATGTCACCTATTTATATGTGTCCCACTATGATATATGTTTTGTATCCACACCGTCCATCCATTTGGAGAGATCATTTTAGGGCATGAGCCAAAGAATGAATCAGATCCAAAACTCGAGTGGACCCTACCACAGAAAATAGTGGAGAGAGTCACGCCCACCATTTATTACGACTGAATCCAATTTAAACCTCGTCACTTTGTATACTGAACCCCGTCACTTTGTACTGCAACTCCGTCACTTTATCTATTGAACCCTGTCACTTAGTGTTGCAACCTCGTCACTTTGTCTAGTGAACCCCGTCACTTTGTACTGCAACCCCGTCACTTTGTCTACTAAACCCCGTCATTTTATACTGCAACCCCGTTACTTTGTCTACTGAACTCCGTCACTTTGTACTGTAACATCGTCACTTTGTCTACTGTACCTCATCACTTTGTGCTATAACCTCATCACTTTGTCTACTATACCCCCGTCACTTTGTGCCGCAACCTCGTCACTTTGTACTGCAACCCCATCACTTTGTCTACTGAACCCCGTCACTTTGTACTGCAACCCCATCACTTTGTCTACTGAACCTCGTTACTTTGTACTGCAACCCCGTCACTTTGTCTATTGTACTTCGTCACTTTGTACTACAACTCTGTCACTTTGTCTACTGAACCTCATCACTTTGTACTACAACCTCGTCACTTTGTCTACTGAACCTCGTCACTTTGTATTGTAACCCCGTCACTTTGTACTGTAACCTCGTCACTTTGTCTGCTGAACCCTGTCACTTTGTACTACAGTAAACAAAGTGACGGGGTTGCAGTACAAAGTGACAGGGTTCAGTAGACTAAGTGACAGGGTTGCAGTACAAAGTGATGGAGTACAGTAGACAAAGTGATGATGTTGCAGTACAAAGTGACGGGATTCAGTAGACAAAGTGACAGAGTTGCAGTACAAAGTGACGGGATTGCAGTACAAAATGACGGGGTTTAGTAGACAAAGTGACGGGGTTGCAGTACAAAGTGACGGGGTTCCCTGGACAAAGTGACGAGGTTGCGACACAAAGTGACGGGGTATAGTAGACGAAGTGACGAGGTTGTAGCACAAAGTGATGGGGTACAATAGACAAAGTGACGATGTTGCAGTACAAAGTGACAGAGTTCAGTAGACAAAGTAACGGGGTTGCAGTGCAAAGTGACGGGGTTCAGTAGACAAAGTGACGGGGTTGCAGTACAAAGTGACGGGGTTCACTAGACAAAGTGACGAGGTTGCAACACTAATTTTTACATATAATTTTAGGGGTTGACCCCAAAAATGAGAGGGATATAAATCTCATATGGACCACACCACAGGAAAACAATGGTGATTGGATATCCATCATTAAAGTCCTCCTAAGGCCCACCGTACTGTTTATTTGACATCCAATCTGTTGGTTTGGTCATAAAGACCCAAATGAAGGAAAAAGCTTGATCTAAAACTTTTATGGCCCCCAAAAAGTTTTTAATGGCCAATGTTCATTCAACACTATTTCATGTAATGTGGTCCACTTCAGATTGGGTTATACCTCATTTTTGGTCTTAGATCATAAATTGATCTAGAAAAATAAATGGACGGCATGGATGAAACACATACATCATGGTGGGCCCACATAGTACCGAGTGGCAGGGGAGTAGTCAGTCCGTTTCCAATGGAAACCGTGGACGCAGATTCACCGGGAAAAACCTTTTGCATGAAGTTCCAGCACTGGGATGTATGGTGGGGTCCACCATGATGTTTATAAGAATTCCAAACCATTCATCCATTTTTAGATCTCATTTTAAGACATGTAACTAAAAATTAGGATGATCAAAAACTCAACTAGGCCATATAAGTTGAAACGATGGAGAAAGAAATTCCTACAGTTGAAGCCTTCCTAGGCGTCTTGATGTTTATATGCCATCCAAACTGTTTATAAGGTCATTTTTACTAGGATGAAGTGAAAACACCAAAATATTAGGCCGATGCAAAACTTTTGTGGCCATATAAATATTTTAACGGTAGACACTAAATCCCCACTGTTTCCTCTCGTGTGGCCCATTTGAGTTTTGTATACACCTTAGTTTTGGTATTATGTCTTTAAATGATATCTAAAAATGGATGAACGGGCTGGATTTATCACAAATGTCACAGTGGGCCCATCCATAATCCTTGTGCAGGATATTACTACAAAAGGCATTGGCAGGAAATCCGCGTCGCCCGTGTATAACGTGAAATCGGATGGCACACGAGTCTTATCATACCAAGTAAACTCTGTTGGGCCCACTTTGAATTCATGTGGTTTATCCACGCCGTCCATCCATTTTTTCAGATCATTTTAGGGGTTGAGCCCAAAACTGAAGTATATCAAAAGCTCAAGTAGACCATACCAAAGGAAACAGTGGAAGTATTGATTTTCACCATTGAAATGTTTCTAAGCTCCCAATGATGTTTATTTTTCATCCAAACTGTTCATAAGATCAGAAAGACATGGATGAATGGAAAAAACAAATATCATCTTGATATAAAACTTCTGTGGGCCCCCAACAACTTTTCAACAGTAGAATTCAATTCATACTGTTTCAGGTGGTGTGGTCCACTTGATCTTTGGATATGATTAATTTTTGTTAAAAAACCGTAAAAGTAGATGATAAAAGAGATGGATGGAGTCGATACAATGCACGAATGACGACGGTGGTCTCCACGGACTTTACTCAGTACGCTTACCCTACTGGTTTACTCGGCACGCGAACCGCTTCTGTTTAACATCTCCGTTATACTTCTTATTAAATGTATTTTTTTAATATATTTAAAATATCTGATTACATGGCACTTATACTGACGTTGACCAATGAAAACGCTGGAGGCAGGGAGTTCCTGCCTCCGGGAGGCAGAGGATCCGCACTCTTATTTTTTATGTAAATATTTCCACTTTTTTTTTTTTTTTTTTTATTATTATTATTATTATTATTATTATTATTATTATTTTATTTATAAAAATCTGGTGTGGCCCCGTTGAGTTTTGAATCTGCCTGATTTATTTTTAATCTTTACTTCATAGAATGATATAACAAAACTGATGGGACGGATTAGACGTCATGCAGACATCATGGTGAGTGGTAGTAATTGGATTTGTATTTTACCTTGAAGTACATGTAGAAACATACCATCATCTTGACCTTTGGATTATCATGCATTCATAGTAATATTCACGCATTGTTCAAAAACTAGTGATGTGTTGGCCCACCCATATGAACCGGCATCTCCCAGCCAGCTCTCTTGGGATCGGCTGCGGGATGATGAGATAAATTCGATGGCCAGAGATATAATTGGCTGCGATCATTGGCGGGAGATTCTGGAACAAGGAGACATTGTGTCCTTGCAAAACATACTTGGCACGACTCTAGGATCCATGGATGAGCTCATGGCCCACGAATCCGGAAAACTGTTTCAGAAGCTCTTGGATTCCTGCAATGTGAGCCAAATATTGGAAATCATTCTCAGTGCTACCACACCAGATGAGGCGTTGATTTTTATTTTTATTTTATTTTTTTTATTATTATTATTTTAAAACTGCCTGGACTTGCAGTAACGTAGGACGCGGATTTCCTGTGAAAGCCTTCCGCATCAACCATCTCCATTCCATCACAAAATTCATCCCAATTCAAATCCTACAATTCCCACCACAATCCCTTCTATCACGTTTCTTCCAATCCCATCACCACCTTTAACTGAGTGGATTTTAGACCCATTACAATTAATTAAACTTACAACATTCCCCAAAGAATATATTATCATTCAAATCGACTAACATATCAAATGAATTTAGATTCGTGTTTTTTTTAAAAAAAAAAAAAAGAAAAAAAAGAAAATTCAATTTCCTGTCTTAAATTGGATGTCGGCATAGTGGACACATGTTTCTTTGCTCCAACCATCGCAGAATATAGCCGCAATGAAAGATATGTGAACATGGCATGCACGTAACATCCATCCCATCACAGAATTCATCTAAACAAATCCTACAATTCCTGCCTAAATCTCTTCCATCATATTTCTCTGTCTTCAAAGCTTTGATTGACGCTAGAGATGCCGGGACTGATCTTGACCCACTAGCATCCATCGAATCTGTTGCAGCCTGAGCGATTGCCTCATCTTCATCGTATAATTCAATCATAGAATCGTCTATCTCCAATACCATCTCCACATGATCGTGTTTTGAATGAACTGCCTCTTCTTCCTTATTGCGAACGAAGGATGAGGCGTTTATTAATGCGGCAAAATTAAGAAAGATATGGGTATACATTCTTTTCTATTTTCATATCATATATTGTCGTTTTGTTTATCTCTTTTAAATTTATCTTACAGTTCATGATACAAGCTATCCTTAGATAAAAATAGGTTGGTCCACAGATGATCAAGTGGGTTATATTTTATGAAAATGGATTAGATAGAAAAGATAACTTGGTTGACTTTCTCCAAGCCATCCATTTGTTTCTAAATACTATAGTCCATATGATGAGAAATCATCCTGTTTTTTGGGCCATGGAACATAGCAGGACCCACCTGGGAGTGGCTTGGATCATGTGCAGAACATGTGTTGGCATTTAGATAGACCATCTTACACACTTCTTCAGTTATATATATTCTCTCTTTCTTTCAGTAGCTCACTTTTTATTCGGAGGCTAATTAGAATGGTGTCTTTGATGATCGAACCCTTTCGGGTTCGGTGTTTTCCAGCATTGTTTAATCCACATAGGCAATCACCAAAATACGTTAAGTCAAGATGTCCTATTTGGTACCTAATCTGTGCATAGGTTCCCCTCTATCCTGACTTGACTCGAGACCAAACGAGTTGATCTAAGTATAAAAGATAAGTAAAAGTAAAGTAAAATACAAATGTTGTCAAAGCATCAACACTTATATTATTAAAATATCAAATTTCTCTCTAAAATGATTTTATTTCTACTCACATTCAAATAGAAATTATTAAAACTTATGATTTGGGAAGTGAGATGGATTGGAACATGTACACATGATTATCTTCGTTAGTTAATTTAATATCTATAGATAGTTTTTTTTTTTTTTTTTTTTTTTTTTTTTTTATGTAATTAATTTCTTTTTGCTTTTTTGTTTTGCAAGTTGTAGGCAAGGGCGAATGGGAGCTGGATCGATGGATTTTTTTAATGTATTTGAAACCATTTAACTTATTATTGTAAATATTATTTTAATATTCATTTTTAACTATGTTATGCAACATTTTTTAGATTTCAAATATACAGAAAAAATACAGATTTTAAATCAAATATAAATAACCAAATGCATTATATATAAAATAAAAATAAAAATAAAAAACATTTTTACCAGTGATCTGTACTGGCACTTTAGCACACCATTATAGTGGTTTGGTAGAACTTTAGTGGTGGTTCGGCATACACTTACCGGTGCTTACAGGACTTTTTCAGGTACTTGTTAGGCTTTCCTCGATGCTTAAGAATACCTTTAACGAAGCTTTTTCAGGCTATAATGACAGTCAAAAGAAGCGCCGGTAAAGGCTGCTTACCGCCCGTAAAGGATGTTGACTACTAGTAAAGCTCTCCCATAGTGCCAGTTAGCAAAACCGACGGGAAAGCTTGGTGGGCGCCAGTAAATGAATTACCGATGCCTCATTTTTTTACGTGTATCTAGTTGCCGACAAAGGCTTTGCCGGTGGTTTTTGGGACCTTAATTTACTGACGGTTGTAGCCACGGGTAACAGTATATTTTCTTATAGTTCATATGCAAATGGTTGATCATGTGGTGCCTAGTGCCTATTTAGAGACTTGACGCTCTATTTTTTAAGTAAATCTTTCATGGATGTATATGATTAAGTGTCGGAGATAAAATGATAATATGGAAAAGATCTTAGAGTGGGTTATTGTTAAAATGAAAAAAAAAAGAAGAAGAAGAAGAAGAAGAAGAATAGAAGTTTTATATTTATTCCTTTTCTATATGTATCATATAACATAAATTTAAAATTGTACACATCTTTCACCATTATTTATGTAAAGAAAATACACGGAATTGGTTACATTTTAGATATGCATATTTTTGTTGAAGATATAAATGTATCATTAGACTCAACCTTTTGTTGTTATCTAGTCAAAGAGTATAACAAATAAAGTTTGCTTGAGATTTTATTTTTTTTTAAAGGCCGAAGCCTAGGAAATTCATTGATCAGCTGAATTTACAGACATTTAGGAGGGCCCCACAAAAAGGAAGGCAGCCTCTCCCGTCATATACCTCAGTACAGAAAAGAAAAACAGGGTTGAAAGGGAACACAACAAAAACAACAGAGAAGGAGAAGAGAGGAGTTGCACAAGAGGACAACAGAAAGGCAAACCAGCAAAAACAGTCAGTGGCACCTGAGGGCTCCAAGACCTGCATTATCTAACACTAAAGCCCCTCTGACTGGCCTCGGGAGAGGAGCGTGATGGAAGAAAATTTTGTTTGGACACCCTTCACTGGCGGTGCGAGTTAGAGCATTGGCATTGGATTCCCTTCTCTGAAAGTATGGTTGATCACCAGGTTAAGGTCCCGGGATTTATCTCTAATTTCCCCAAATGTATACCAGATTTTCCAAAGATTGGAGAAGTCAGTCTCTCTCAAATCATCAACAATGACTTTAGAGTCAATTTCGAGAATGATATTCATAAGTCCCAGGTTGGAGCAAATGTTGAGGCCATCCAGCATGGCCCTAACTTCGGCCTTAGTGTTCGTAGAGATACCGTAGTAATTGTGAAAGGTAAAGACGAGTCGGCTAAGATGGTCCCGGCAAACACCACCTCCACCACTTTCACCTAGGTTGCCTCTCGAGGACCCATCGGTGTTTAGTTTCAGCCAAAGCGTTGGCGGCTTTGTCCATCGAATAATGGAGGGCATAGATATAGGGGAGTTGGAGAGGGAGGGGAGCCTTAACAGTTGAGCGATAAGGTGCTCAGCCAGGGAATTGCTGTTCGTGGCTGGGATGAGGGACCCAATCTCACGCAGCCAACAAGAAACTTTGTAGATGATAGAAGAGGCAGACATTTTTTGGCCCTCAAAACAGGCTGCATTCCGATCATTCCACAACTCCCAAATTATGAAACAAGGGAGGAAACCAGTTAGCATCCTGATCCTGGACTTCTCGCTAGCTAAAGCAGACCACTGCTGAATTTGCTGAAGAATGGTGGCGTTGAGGAGGAGTGAGATGTCAAAGAGGGCGATGAAATGGGCCCATACCAGAGAAACAATGCTGCCTAGGTTGAGCAGATGGTCCAACGTCTCCTCAGCATGATGATAAGGCAACGATGATGGCCTGGGTTGCTGACCCCTGTTCTGCTGAGGACGGGCGGATCCTAGAGAGTCCTAAAGGGACGCGGCAGCGACTGTTAAAGGGAAGCAGCATTCGCAGTGGGAAATGAAAGGAATCCTACATTTTTGGATCGCAACGTCAACAGGGACGGCCACGTGAGCAGTTTTTCAGCTGAAAATAGCAATCTTAGCAGGGAGAAAATGGTTCCATATCCATCTAGACCATGTGGTCTTTGGGTATTGCTGCCTGATGACGTTTTAAGAGGATTTTAGGGTGAAGGATCCCTTCGGGGTTAAATTCCAAATGAATCTATCTTCTTGATTGGAAAGGCCAACTTCAGTGGCTGATATGGTCTACATGGCTGAGGGGGAAATAATATTTTAAATTTCAGAAAGATTCCATCTACCGCCTAAAGAGTTAAAGTCACTAACTTTGGCCCTTGTAAATGAGGAGGGATCGAGCTCACTACGACACCTACCAAAATTCCCTTGCCTGTCCAATTTTGATTCCAAAAGTCGACATTTCCCTCATCAATCAACCATCTTGAGTGATGAAGAGCAAAAGGCAACGCATGGAGAAGTTCCTTCCAACTAGGGGAAGTGATGGAGCCAACCCTTCCGTGATTGGAAATAAGTTTCGAAAAATATTTGGTTGTCATGAAGCGAGCCCATAGAGATTTTCCTTTAAGCAGATTTTATCCCATTTTGATTCTGAAAGCCTGCATGACATCTTCTAAGCTTCTAATTCTAAGGCCTCCTTCTTGGAGAGGCAAGCAGATTTTAGCCCATTTGACCCAATGTCTTTTGTTTCCCTTCTCTGAGGTTCCTCAGAAGAAATTTGCAAATGCCTTTTCCAAGGATTTGCAGACGAGCTTAGGAATGTTGATGGCAGATAGCAAATGGATGGGAATGCTGGTTAGAACATGCTTAATGAGGACCTGTTTTGCAGCTGGATTGAGAAGATTTGCCTTCCAGCCATCAATCTTACATGTAATCTTATGCACAATCGGCTGTAGAAGCAGGCTAGAGATTCTGCTTTTGGTGAGAGGAATCCCCAAATACATCATGGGAAGAAGGGTTTGGCTAAAACCTATGAGGGTGCTGATTCTCTGAGCTTTGTTCCTAGACGTTTTCGTGGGCAATAGGAATGAAGTTTTGGAAGCATTCACCCATTGACCTGAAGCATTCTCGTATTGGCGAATTAGATGGAGGAGGATCCGCATATTAGAGAGCCTGCCATTCAAGAAAAGAATCGCATCATTAGCATAAAAAAGGTGGGAAATAGAGAGGCAGTTGTTGGGGAGCTTGAATGGCTGACATCGGCCCGATGAGAAGAGATTTGAGATGGACCGGCTGAATACATCAGTTGCAAGAATAAATATGGTTGGGGATAACGGATCTCCCTGAGGGAGACCTCTACTAGCTTGGAAGAAACCATAACTCCATCTGTTGATGAGAATAGAGAACCAAACATCTCTCCAACATCTTTGGAGTTAGGCTGTCCATAGGGGGCTGAACCCAAATCTGTCCAAAACCTACATTATTAATGCCATTCCAGGCGATCATGGGCCTTTTCCATGTCGAGTTTTATTATCATGTTACCTCCAAAAACTTTCCGATCAATGTCGTGAATCATTTCCCTGGCTATTGAAATGTTGTCCACAATGGATCTGTCCTTAACGAAGGCACCCTGTTCATTGGAGATCAAGACGGGGAGGATAGGAGCAAGCCTAGCTACCATGATCTTGGAAAAAATCTTCATAATACAATTGCAGAGATTGATAGGCCTAAAATTTGTAACGTATTCCAGGTTTCATTTTTTAGGAATCAGGCAAATGTGAGTGCATTGAAAGCTCTTAGGAATGTGGCCACCAAGAAGGAAATCTTTTGCAGCCTCAAAGAGATCCGGGCCAATCAGATCCCAACAGGAAGTGTAAAACACACCTCCAAACCCATCCGGCCCAAGGACATTGTCCAACGGAATGGAGGTTGCCGCTTCCTTAACTTCTTCCAGAGTTAGGGGCCTCATAAGGCTTTGATTCATTTGGGGGCCGGGTCACTAGCTTCGAGATGCAGTTGAGGATGTCGCCTTTAGATTTGCTTCCTTCCAAAGAGAACAAGAGCTAGAAGTAACGGACAGTTTCTTCACCCATATCGTCATTCGTTTCAAGCATCTTCCCAGAAGAAGTCTTCATACTATGGAGAGTCAGACGTCTCCACTTATCCAAGACAGAATTGTGGAAAAATCGAGTATTCCTATCTCCCTCAGACAGCCAGGTATTCCAGGAATTTTGCTTCCAATAGATCTCCTCTTGCAAATTAGCACGTTTCAGGTTAGCCTGGGCTTACTGTAAAGAGTAGGAGTCCGCATTTGTCATGAAGTTGAGAAAGCAAAGATCGGCTCTAGTAAATTCCTTCTCAGCCGCTTGGACATTTCTGAAAACATTGCCAAACACTTCATGGTTCCATTTTCTCAATGTATTCTTCAAAATCTTCATTTTGATGGAGAGCTTGAACATAGGAGAGGCTGTGATCTCAGATTTCCAGCTTTTAGCAACCACATTCCTGAACTCATCATGAGTCGTCCACATTCGTTGAAAACGAAAAGGGCATGGGAGTTCAACAACTGCTCCCTGGAAAGTGAGTAGAAGTGGCGAGTGATCGGAATGGATCCTCAGTAGATGGTGGACTTGAAAGCCCGGGAACAGAGATAGCTAATCAGAATTGATAAACACGCGATCCAACTTGGCCCATCTGCGACTTCTGCCAGCTCTATTGTTGCTCTAAGTAAATGGCGGCCTAAAAAACTTGCGCCCAATTAGGCCTGAATCATTGATTGCATCTTGGAATTCTCGCATAGCTCCCGTCATCTAAGGTGTCCCACCAATACGATCATCCAGACTGGTCGTGGTGTTAAAATCACCACTGACTAGCCACTGGTCAGATGTCAATCTAGAAATGTCTCTCAGCTCATGCCAGAGCTGCTTCCTGCTTTCTCTGTCATAGTTAGCATAAACAGCGGTGACAGTGATTGGTTGGGGGAAGATATCTGATTGGGCAGAGAATATTATGGATTAGGGGCTGATCCGGATGGTTTGGAGCTAGAGATGTCCGATGCCAGGATCCAAATCTAGTTAGCCCCCATATTCTTAGCAATATGGGAGGAGAAACCCAGTCTGGAAGCCACCAGGGCACGCCGAGACTCTGATCATCGGTTCTTGTAACAAAAGGAGAGCCACATTGTGTTTCGTAGCCAGCCTTTTCAAAAAACGGGTAGTCTAAGCATTACCTACCCCACGCACATTCCATGAAAGAATGCTACACATCAGAAACAAAGCCTCTATTCTCAACCCGGCATAGTTTACCTTTCAGTCTTTGACTCTTCCTGTAAATGATGCTTAGCTTGGACAAGTTTTTCTTTTTCTTTTTGCTCTCCCTCCTGATTCTCGCCTCTTGATCAGAATCAATGTTGGAATCAGAAGAGGGTGGCCTGTTAGTACCTGTTAAGCCTTGAGTATCCACCCATAATTTTAGTCCCTTAGGAGATTTTGGATTTGATTGATTTCCTGGATCATATACTTCATTGCATACAGGTTCATTTCAAACTTCTTCTTGGCCAAATGCTCTATCTGTCTGGGCCTGTAGTTCCTCATTAACTATCCTGACTAGGGAGGCATTCTGGCCCTGCACCTCCTCACTGGCTGTCCTGGCTGGGGGAGTACATAGGGTGGAGTTATTTCAAACGGCAGTTTGAGGTAGATTGGGGTAAGGAGGGCTGAGAAACAGTCTTTCCGGGCTGTCCTTGAATAAATCTTTTATACCAGATAGCCACCTGTCCTAAGCTTACAGAGTTTGTTGGGGTGGATGATTCCATGGGGTAGAGTGTTGTGGCTGACAAGGATGGGACATGGTGGGATGGCTAACAGGGGAGGAGTGCAGAGTGTTATCCAAGGGTCTAATATTGAAAACGCCAGCCTCCCTGAGCTAGGCTAGCGGTTGAATGACATCTCTATCAGTTGGCTGGTTAATCCTACTGGGTATGTGTAATTGAGGAATGAGATCCAAAATCTGGTGGTTGAAGCTTGGGGATGGATGTGGTTGGTGATGCGGCTGTCGTTGATGGCTTGGAGGGGAAGCATGAATTTGTCTTTCATCTGTAGCTTGTATAAACTCTGAGGCTGTTGGTTGAACAGGCGGAGCAACATCCCTCGGTTGGTGATCACCATGCCTAGTGCAAGTCTGTCTCTCATCAGAAACTGGAGTAGTCTCTGAGACCTTTTGTCGAACAGGTTGAGCATTATCCCTCGGCTGACGATCTTTAGGGTGAGCATCCTCCATCAGCCCTGATTGGTCATCAGTATAGCCTTGGAATTGCTAGGAATCATCCTCAGGTGGCCTGTGGTGAGTTAGCCCAAAGGTCCGGGCAACCCATTCTCTTGTTCCTTCAGTGGTTAGGTGGGGTGTATGCTGGGTTGGAGAATGCAAAATCTCCCCATTCGAATGGCAGTAGCAGTCGAAATAGGCTATAATATGATATGCTCTTCCTTCTACAAGGAGTTTGGAGGCCCTGAAAGGTGGATCACCTCGATGAGGTATAATTTTAGCTCAGGCAAACTAGCGATTTGTTCCGTCTTGAGCACCCCTGTCCAACTTAATGAATGTCCCCATCTGTTCAACAATCTGTCCGATGGTATGTTCACTCCAGGCATGCAAGGGAATGCCTTCAATCCGAATCCAGATTCCCATACCTAGGGTTATCATCGCTGGGCTCCATATTCTAGAGTGTTTGAAGTTCATTTTCTAGTGGAGGAGGTGGTCCTTTGAGAATGCTAAAACTTCCTCTCTGGATTTGAAACTGATCGCGTAGCCATATTCAGAAATCCTGTGAATCTGAGGGTTTGAAGATTTGAAGGGGGAAGATTTCAAAATGTCTATCAAGCTGTTGGAAGCATTTATTGGACTGTGAACCTCTCCCACGATGGCATTGGCCATATCCGCCCTACCCTTGTCAGATATCCATTTGGGAACAATAATGGAGGAGTTGGTGGCTGGAGGATTGGGAAGATGTAGAACATCCGCATAGGACATGTGGTTGAGGTCATTAGGGGTGGCTTGGGTAGGGATCCGACCTGCGGTGTTAGAGGAGAGAGGTGGAAGGTCAGAAGGAGGGTCTAGAGCAGGCTTAGGTCTAGGGTTTTGGGGGCCAATGGAGGGGTTGTTGGGAGCCGTTCTCTAAGAGGCATCATTAACGACCATTCGGCGCCTACCAATGAAGTGATCGTTGAGCATTTCCCCCCCTGTTCCGGAATCGCACAAAAGTGTATCCCTTCTTTCTTCTAGATCGAGCAAAGGAAGGGATGTAAATGTCATTGATATCCCCAAACTAACCGAACTGTTTGTGGAGATCGTCCTCCTTGATGTCAAAAGCAAGATTACCCATGAAGAGGCTCCATTCGTTGCCTTTAGATCGCTAAGGAAGAACTGTTCGCCATTCATGTACTTTGGGTAGCGTGGCTGAATCTCCTCTCCCGGCGTGATCCATCGATTCCTTCAAACCAAATAGTTATGGATAGCTATTTTCTCCTCATCTAAATATGGACATCTCACACAACATAGACGAGAGGCTTCCTCATAGCTCAACACCTTGCAGTTTGTGGTGTTGGTGTTGTTTGGGTGCTGTGGTGGGAATAGTTTGCTTGAGATTAAATGAATGCATATTATGTTGTTACAACAATTCACATTGGTATTAATATCATATGGATAATTGGTAAATGGTAATGATATTAAATATTAGTTTTGTAATAGCTAAATGATTAATTTTGATTACTTCCAATGGCTTCAAATTTTGAAAAATATTACTCACCGAGAAAGATAAAAAAATAAAAAGGATTTTGAAAACATCCCATTCAACCACTATATTCTTAGCGATTTTGATACTGTAAAAAATAATAAATAAATAAATAAAATTGATTATTACAAAAAGAAAATAGAAAAATAAAATAAAATAAAATCACCCTAGTTAAGATAACCTATTGAAACAAAAAACGTATGGAAATATGAAAAGAGACCAAACAGTCAGTATGGTATGCAATACAAAACAAGATTAGAAAAAATATTTAATTGACTCAATTCCAAAAACACAGCATTGAGAAAAAAAAACCCCGAAGATATAATCAATCAAATAAGATAAACCAAAAAGAAAATTGTGGGAGTGAAAAATCCATTGATTGAAAACACATACATATATGTTACAATAGGAGATAATGCATGGAATGTGTGTTTGTTTTAGAAATACTCATGCATGTGCAGTTGGCACCTTTTTAGCACTAGTCACACAAATATTGCACAAAGACACGGGATAAGCTGAACACAATATTCATTTCAACTGCATGTTTAAAATTTTCAAAGTTAGAAATGCTCTGGCGCTCTCCTAGTTACATCAGATAACTTGGACAGCCCAATATATCGATCTTTTTTTCTTCTTCTTCTTCTTCTTACGTCCAGCACTTTTTTTTTTCTTTTCCTTTTTCCTTTCTTCTTTTTTTTTTTTTTTTTTTTTTTTTGCTGGCCATAAAAACCATTTTTTTTTTATATTCATTGGACACTTACTTCTACAGATAAGAATACCATACATTCACCTAAAGTGGGCCATCCAATTGAAGCAATAGCTTCAGATCTAAATCTAGTTCTTGTGCGTTTCTTGTATCAGAGTTCTGACTAGTTGATCCCATTGAGTCGCACCGGTCCTGTCTTCTCTTCCGAATTGTCCTATCACATTTGCTTGTGTTGCTTGTTGGGGCTATAAAACACTGCTGGCTTGATTCCATGTAGTTCTTGCTACGGCACCAGAGTGAGAGTCTCTATATCTGATGTCTGTTGTTTCCATGTCTCCAAAGCTCCTCTTGCAAGCAGAAAGGCCCGAAACACAATGCATCCATCCACAAGTCTGAAAACAGGGGAGACGAAATCCTACACAAAAACTCTGGCCTACGACAAAGAATCTCAGCATAGGCCTTTACGAAAATCACTCAAAACCGCTCCAACGCCTTGCTTGAGCAGATCTAGGAAGCAAACTAATCCCCTACACCCCCCCCCCCATATAGCCTCCAAAACCTTTGAAAAGCATCAAAGAAAAACATTCACTCCAACCAACAAAACAAAACCCACTCCAATCCGAAGTAAATCTCAGCCTCTTGTTGGGGGCCTTTGTACAAAACCTTAGGATCTAGCCTCCCAAAAACACCAGAATTATGGGATAATAAAGTAATGAAATAAATCAAAGTACAAACCACACGGCATAAGAAATTTTTACATAGAAAACCCTCAAAGAGGTAAAAACCACGAGACCTCGTCCAGATCAACAATCTACTATGAAGTAGAACATTACAACCTTCTTCACTCACGCAGGAGTGGATAAATAATAAGAAAATAAAGAAAAACGGAGAGATCTCACCGATCACGAGGACGTAGAAGCATTGAGATGTTGATTGCACAGTAGATCACCTCCTCCTTTCTACAAGATTCCTCTCTCTCTCTCTCTCTCTCTCTCTCTCTCTCTCTCCTTTGATAGCCCTAAACTCTTTAGCAAACCCTTACAAAGCTTTAGAAAATCCTCTTACATTTTCTAAAAAAGCCCTAGGCACCCCTATTTATAGTTTAAGAAACTCCCTTCCACACTTTATAGCGAAAGGCCTTAAATTTTCGTAGTCTACACAAGATCCGAACTTAAATCTGCGTAAGCTCGACTGGTCGAGCCGAGTCCTCGACTAGTCGAGCACCTCCCTCGACTGGTCGAACACCTCAGAGAAAATACATCAATTGATCGCTGGACTTTGAGTCGAGCCTCACTGGACTTTAAGTCAAGGTCAATCGTCACCCATGATCAGTCGAGCAGCGCAGTGAACTACTCTGAATTTTCAACCCGTTGCACTGTCTCTCCCCTGAACTGAGGAGGAAAACCCTATCACCTCTTCCTAGACCAACCAACATCATCAGTGAAGGAACCAATCTCGCCAGCCAGAAAACTGATGAAAAGCACAGCAACAGATCTGCTGATCAGGAGAACATAAAAAATAACCACTACCAGAAAAATGGGCAAAGGCTACGGATAAAATCCGTAGCCATAGACCTATGGCTACAGTTTTAATCCGTAGCTAGTCCGTAGCACGGCCGTAGTCGTAGGTGCAGTAACAATAGGTCTGGAACCTATAGCTACGGATTTAATCGATAGCTATAGGTCAAACCAGCCACAGATTTAATCCGTAGCAATTATGTCCGTACCTATAGGTTACAATAGCTACTGATTTAATCACCACCGCTACGGATTTAAGCCGTAGCTATATCTGGCAACCGCTACAGATCTAAGCCGTAACAATTATATCCGTAGCTGTATGTTACAACAGCTACGGATTTAATCATAACAGCTACGGATTTAATCCGTAGCAAATCCTATATTAAAAAATATATATACAATTATTTTTTCATTCAATTACCACCTACATAATCATTCATTCATTCCATTACAATCAATTACAATCATTCATTCATTCAATTACAATCAATTACAATCATTCATTCAATTACAATCAATTACAATCATTCATTCAATCAATTACAATCCTTCATTCAATCAATTACAATTACAATTACAATAATGCTGAAAATACAAATCTTTGGCTTCATTAGAGAAATTTGCTCGACTTCACCCTTAAATTTCAAAGATAAAGAATTGAAAAAGAAGATATATTTTGACGGTATGATTTTTTTCACAAGTAAATAGGCCTTTTTTCAGTCATCACCCACCTGAAGAATAAAAAACTGATTGTAGTCCAAGTCCACTCCTTTTCCTTTCAATTTCTTAGTGACCTCTGTAAAATTACTTCCACACTCATTTATGTAGTACTTTGAAGAGTCATCTCAAAATGAACCTCTAGTAATGACAAAGTCACTTCCTGCAATAGCTTCGTATATTCCATCATCCTACAAATAGTCATGGCATTCACAAATCAAAATAACCATTGGAGGAAAGAAAAACAAAGTGAAAGAAGTGCATCATGTATAACCATTTTCTTCTTCTTTTTTTCTTAATGAATTAATAAAAGCTCAAAGAGGAATAAAATTGACACAAAAGGAATGGTCTCACCATATGGTTTGTAGGGCCAAAATAAACGTCAGGAAATCGGGTTCGGGTTCAGGATCGGGTTTAGGTTTGGGTTTTCAAGTTTAGGTTTAGGTTTAGGTTAGGGAGTTGAGATTAGGATTAGGTGTAGGTTTAGGTTTAGGGATTTGAGAATAGGTTAAGGTTTAGGTTTAGAAAATCGGGTTCGAGTTTCGGTTCGGGATCGGGTTTAGGTTTGAGTTTTCAAGTTTAGGTTTAGGTTTAGGTTAGGGAGTTGAGATTAGGATTAGATGTAGGTTTAGGTTTAGGAAATCGGGTTCGAGTTCGGGTTCGGGATCCGGTTTAGGTTTGCGTTTTCAAGTTTAGGTTTAGGTTTAGGTTAGGGAGTTGAGATTAGGATTAGATGTAGGTTTAGGTTTAGGGATTTGAGAATAGGTTAAGGTTTAGGTTTAGGAAATCGGGTTCGGGTTTAAGTTTGGATTTTTAAGTTTAGGTTTAAGTTTAGGTTAGGGAGTTAGGTTTAGGTTAGGTTGTAGGTTAAGGTTTAGGGAATTGAGAATAGGTTAAGGTTTAGGTACAGGAAATCGGGTTCGGGTTCGAGATCGAGTTTAAGTTTGGGTTTTCAAGCTTAGGTTTAGGTTGTAGGTTAAGGTTTACGGAATTGAGAATAGGTTAAGGCTTAGGTTAAGGAAATTGGGTTCGGGTTTGGGATCGGGTTTAAGTTTGGGTTTTCAAGTTTAGGTTTAGGTTTAGGTTAGGGAGTTAAGTTTAGGTTAGGTTGTAGGTTAAGGTTTAGGGAATTGAGAAGAGGTTAAGGTTTAGGTTGAGGAAATTGGGTTCGGGTTCGGGATCGGGTTTAAGTTTGGGTTTTCAAGTTTAGGTTTAGGTTGAGGTTAGGGAGTTAGGTTTAGGTTAGGTTGTAGTTTAAGGTTTAGGGAATTGAGAATAGGTTAAGGTTTAGGTTTAGGAAATTGGGTTCAGGTTCGGGATCGGGTTTAAGTTTGGGTTTTCAAGTTTAGGCTTAGGTTTAGGTTAGGTAGTTAGGTTTAGGTTAGGTTGTAGGTTAAGGTTTAGGGAATTGAGAATAGGTTAAGGTTTAGGGTTATGAAATTGGGTTCAGGTTCGGGATCGGGTTTAAATTTGGGTTTTCATGTTTAGTTTTAGGTTTAGGTTAGGGAGTTAGGTTTAGGTTAGGTTGTAGGTTAAGGTTTAGGGAATTGAGAATAGGTTAAGGTTTAGGTTGAGGAAACCGGGTTCGGGTTTGGGATGGGGTTTAAGTTTGGGTTTTCAAGTTCAGGTTTAGGTTTAGGTTAGGGAATTAGGTTTAGGTTAGGTTGTATGTTAAGGTTTAGGGAATTGAGAATAGGTTAAGGTTTAGGTTGAGGAAATTGGGTTCGGGTTCAGGATCAGGTTTAAGTTTGGGTTTTCAAGTTTAGGTTTAGGTTTAGGTTAGGGAGTTAGGTTTAGGTAAGGTTGTAAGTTAAGGTTTAGGGAATTGAGAATAGGTTAAGGTTTAGGTTGAGGAAACCGGGTTCGGGTTCGAGATCGAGTTTAAGTTTGGGTTTTCAAGTTTAGGTTTAGGTTAGGTAGTTAAGTTTAGGTTAGGTTGTAGGTTAAGGTTTAGGGAATTGAGAATAGGTTAAGGTTTAGGTTTAGGAAATTGGGTTTAGGTTTGGGATCGAGTTTAAGTTTGGGTTTTCAAGTTTAGGTTTAGGTTTAGGTTAGGGAGTTAGGTTTAGGTTAGGTTGTAGGTTAAGGTTTAGGGAATTGAGAATAGGTTAAGGTTTAGGTTTAGGAAATTGGGTTCGGGTTCAGGATCGGGTTTAAGTTTGGGTTTTCAAGTTTAAGTTTAGGTTTAGATTAGGGAGTTAGGTTTAGGTTAGGTTGTAGGTTAAGGTTTAGGGAATTGAGAATAGGTTAAGGTTTAGGTTGAGGAAATTGGGTTTGGGTTCGAGATCGGGTTTAAGTTGATTTTAGGTTTTAGGTTTTAGGTTATAGATTTAGGTTTGGGTTATAGGTTAAGGTTAAGTATAGGTTTAGGTTATAGGTTATAGGTTTAGTTTATAGGTTAAGGTTTGGGTTATAGGTTAAGGTTTAGGTTATAAGTTACGGGTTATAAGTATAGGTTTAGGTTTAGGTTAAGGTCTAGGTATAGGTTATAAGTATAGGTTTTGAGATTTGAGAATAGATTTAGGTTAAGGTTATAAGTTTAGGTTAAGGTTATAAGTATAGGTTATAGGTTAAGGTTATAGTTTAGGTTAAGGTTATAAGTATAGGTTATAGGTTTAGGTTTAGGTTTATGTTTAGGTTAAGGTTTAGGTTATAGGTTTTGGTTTAGGGTTAGGTTTAGGTTATAGCTTTAGGGAATTGAGAATAGGTCTAGGTTATAGGTTTAGGGTGTGGTTTAGGTTAAGGGTATGGTACCTGCAAATACAGATATAAACACAGCTTGTCCAAATGGCCAGGCCTCTCAAATGCTATCCATAGGAAATGGACAGCTTCATCATGGTCATAACAGTGGTTCCCACCTTCCAAGGATCCCCGCTCATCCGAATAGCTCCGACGCACATCCGGATCTGCTCCATTAATTTCGAGCAAATACATAAACATGTCATGTCCAAATGGCCAGGCCCCTCCAATGCTGTCCATAGGAAATGGATAGCTTCATCATGGTCATAACAGTGGTTCCCACCTTCCAGGGATCCCCGCTCATCCGGATAGCTCCGACGCACATCTGGGTCTGCTCCATTAACTTCGAGGAAATACATAAACATGGCCTGTCCAAATGGCTAGGCCACTCCAATGCTGTCCATAGGAAATGGACAGCTTCATCATGGTCATAACAGCGGTTCCCACCTTCCAAGGACCCCCGCTCAACATCCGGATAGCTCTGACACACATCCAGGTCTGCTCCATCAATTTCGAACAAATACAAATATAAACACGGCCTGTCGAAATGGCCAGGCCACTCCAATGTTGTCCATAGGAAATGGACAGCTTCATCATGGTCATAACAGCGGTTCCCACATTCCAGGGACCCCTACTCAACATCCGGATAGCTCCAACGCACATCTGGGTCTGCTCATTTAAATAAAATGGATTATCAAGATCATTTAAATAAAATCAGGTCCAATCAATAATCTGACTTGGAGGATTCTGTTAGCATTGTTGATGGCATATCGAATCTTGTTTTCGGGCCTAGAAATTCAAAATTAGATACAAAAATTAGAGAAACCTAAGAAATTTAAGAAAGATAGTCAAAGTCCATGTGAATGAGCACAAGTATGCACCTACATATGAATTCTAAAAAGCTATTGCATATCACAAAATAATAATAATAATAATAAATAAAAAATCCTTGCATTTGGATATTCAACAAAATGGGTTAGAATGAATTCATTTGCCTAATTCATGGAAACCTTTCGTTTGAATATTCAACAAAATTGAATTGTAATAATTCAATTCAGTTCAATAAACTCAGATTTCTGAAAAGGATTTAATGGTTTTAAATCCATGGTTTTTTGGAAAAGGTCTATTTCCTGTATGTCAAATTCAACGGGGAAAGTAAGATGGTTAATATTACTTTTCACAGTGTAAAGTTTCAGTTATGTCTCTTCTTTACCTTTCATTTTCTTCTTAAAAAGAAAATCTATATTTAATAATATTCCCATTTTTCTATTTTTCAAAAGCATGAGTTCAGATTCCGAACTCATTGATGGGGTGTAAATAAAATAACACAGGAGAGAAATTATGGGGCCCTGCACATCAGTCGATGTGAGTAGTATAGCACACTCCAAAAGTTGGCTGCCAAGAACTATTTGTCTATATAAAGAAGAAAACAACACATGCCATCACCACCCCCACATACAAGAAAAGGACCGGACCAGCACTAACAGTAGAGATGCACACACTAATATGAAATGATCAGATTTTTCTGTATTTTTTCCCTTCTCCATCATAAAACAAGCAGTTGTTTCTTTGTGATAGGAATTTGGAAGAAAACAAAAATAAGGGTAAGCACTAGCAAAAAGAAAAAACAGAAGAAGAAGAACCATATACTCAGAAGCATGAAAAAGAACTACCAATCAGGCCATGAAAAAGAACTAGACCGAAGACCCATTTGTCTTTCAGAATCAGATTCTGAGTTGTTGGATGAATTTATCTTATATGTAAAATTTATCTCCCAAATTCAAATTAGAGCTTGGTGAATTTTTCCCAACCTAGATCCTAAGTTGTTTAATTTTCTTGTGTGTAAATTGCTAAATCTGTCACCAAAAATCAGATTCTTCTTCTAGGTGATCAGATTTCTTCTGCCGAATGGTGTTGATTTTTGTGTCTTTCCCAACCTGATTCTATATGTGGATTTGTACGTATTTTTTGAAACCTGATTTTTTTTTTCTACTGATCCATAGATAATACCATGTTGACTTTGAATCATCCAAGATCATATTTTTTTTCCCATTGAATTGTTCTCTGCACACATGCTAAATTTTAATTGAATTGTGACCGTCATTCACAGTAAACTTGCTAGCTTTGCTGAACTTTCAGTGCTCACCATATGTGTTGGATCACAAAGCTCCAACTAATAGAAGTTTTTATCAATATCTAAACCATATATATAAATAACAAATGACATAATACAGATATTAAAGGCAAGAGAAAGGGAAAGAAAGTTCAGACAAAGTCATCTTGCAACGAGGAAATTTACCTATGTAAAATATGTAATCAACTGTGCTAATGAAATCTCTAGTGCAGTTTGTGAACTATGGTTCATTAGTCGTGGGGTCCATTTTCCTTCTTTGTTGCTCCAAACCAATTCCAACTCCCACCATCCTTACAAAGGATGAGTATGCACTGACCTGTAACCAACACATTGTCACAACTTGTGCAAAATAAGTGGGTGGTTCAAGGGAAGTGGCAGCAGGCTGAAGTTTTACCATTCGAAGTTGATGAGTTAATTTGTTTGCAAGATGCAAGATTCCAAGAGTGTTTACTGTCAAGTCAGGATGCAATTCATCCACCTTCCCCATAGCCAGATGTTCATTCAACACTTGTGATGTAAAATTATACATTGGCAATTGCAAAGAATGCAAAGAAATCAATTGACACTGTGAATTGGAAAAATGAAAAATTGAAGATCATTTATTCTGAGATTCCACATAGAAAGCACACACCTTCCCAGCAATCAATTTAATCCTCATAATGCTAATAGTTTTACATGTACTTCCATGAATGACTTCGGAACCTTTTACATTCTTTGTCAAATGATGGAAAGCTATTTCACCCTACGAACATTAAAATAATCTAAAAGAGATTGCTTGATTACAGTCAAATCCAACAATAAATAAAACATGCCACCAAATTTCATGGAATGGAATCATATACCTACTTTACACACAACAACACCCCTATATGAAGTGTAACTAGAGCACATTCCCCACTTCAATGGATTCAACTTTTGCAACATAAGCAAGTAAAAATCAAGCCACAAGTCAAACTGAAAAGAGTGCTTAACTAAGTTACAATTTGGGTGTGGTGGTAAGGATTTTTTTTCTTTTTATTTTTTATTTTTTATGGCATTACTATGAGGGATTTACAAACTATTGCAGTAAATAAATGGAGATATGCTGCCTGTGACTCTACATGCTCATTAACATTACAATAACATATGAACAACATTTGCAAGACAATTCATGAAGGTCTTACAGGATACACTATGGTATTATTACCAACTCAATGATATCAACATGCACAAAAAATAACATAAACTATCTCAACCAGAAACAAAGTCACAATGCAATAACTTGCCAATCATTATACAAAGCATTGTTACATGATTAATCCCGAGAATAGCAAGGAAGAAAATGTGAGGGACCAGCTGAACAAGGGCATTGTACCTGATGACATTGATTTCATTGCCTAGCAGGTCTAATTAAGGCCTGGTTCAGAGAGCCTCCTGCAGGAGTACTCCGAATGCCATTTCAAAGTCTTCCAGAAAGAAAAGTGAAAAAAAAAGGAAAAGAAAAGAAAAACCCACTTGAGTTCTTTGAAACCCGTACCATAAAGCTTGAGTTGTGTTTCAAGATCATGGCTCCCACTCGAATCACCTCCACTACTGCCATCAGGCTGTTTATCAATCAACTGCCTCCTTTTCTTGGTCATCGCTTCTTCAAGAATTTAACTTATCAAATATCAAAATACTATCAAACAGATCCCAAACCAATTTCCAAAGAAAAGCAACTTTAATTCAATGAAATCATCAATGAAAATAGAGAATTCTGCATGAAAAACACTAAAAAAAAAAAAAAACTGAACTTTTTCTGTGGCACTCTTTCTTTGCACCAAGGCCACATCTCTTCTAGTAAGCTTTCACGTCAAATTAATGTGTATGATAACCATCAGTAATTTTTCAGTAACAATCCAGAATAAGAAAGAAAAAACCAACATACAGAGGTGAAAGAGAAGGAATAAACATACACAAGTGTAAGACATGCAAAGTTGCAGGGTCTCTCCAATTACAGCTAGCAAATGTCTTCTTTGCACACACAACACAATTCGATAATGATATTCAGACAATCACTGTAAGAGTCTCTCCAATTATAGCTACAAGAACATTTGTGTCTAGGTCCCATAAAGTGACAATATCCTCTGCAGCAATATAGCTAGAACAGAGCCATCGCCAGAAAATACAGCAGTTGTCATTGACCTTTTCTTGCATGGAAATCAAGTTCTCAATCAAAACGTGGACTAGAGCAGTCCAATCTCTGTCATTTTTGGCTCATTGCTCACCAATGTAGTAACAACCGGTGCACAGTCCCAATCACTATAAATAAATAGAAAACGAGATGTGAAAATCTTATTTAAGGCATGTATTTGTAAAACGAAAGATTTTACATATATTCCAACCATCCACATTCAAAAGAAAAGAAAAAAAATTGCTAATTTTATGAAGTGACACATTTCATTACAGAGATTATCTGGAAATAAACAATTATAAATAAATAGAACATGAGATGTGAATATCTGAGCTAAGGCATGCATGTGTAGATCTAATGATTCTATGTGTACTCCAACCATCCACACTCAAAAGAAAAGAAAAGAAAAGAAAAATCTTCTTCTTTTTTTTGCTGAATTTTATGAACTAACACCATTCATTTGAAAAATTAGCTGAAAATAAAATATAAAAACAACAGAAAATGAGATGCAAAAATCTGATCGAAGGCATGCATTTGTACATTTAATGATTCTACATGTATTCCAACCATCCACACTCAAAAGAAGAAAAAAAAAAAACCAATTTTGCTGAATTTTATGAATTGACACCATTCATTCCAAAAATAACTTGAAAATAGAAAGTTAACAAAAAATGAAAATGAGATGCAAAAAATTGAACTAAGGCATGCATGTGTAGATTTAAAGATTCTACATGTATTCCAACCATCCACGCTCAAAAGAAAATAGAAGAAAAAGCTGACACTATTCATTACAGCTGACACTATCCATGTATTTTGTGAATTTCAGTCCATGTAAGATGAACAAACATCCCTTGTAATACAATGAGCCAAAAGAGCTCAAAACTACTCTACACATGATAGGAAAAGTGATAACAGGCGGGAAAAAGTTTCAGACCTTGAAGAAGGCTCCTTAGCTGACTCTTTGATCACCTAAGATGACTCAGACAAAGATGTAGAGCTCTTGTCAGTATTTGGGCCATTTGTGAAGATTGCATTAAGCTCAAAACTAGCATCAAGCTTTCAAAACTCAATCCACTTCTCTCAGCTTCAGGGACATGAAGATGGTTTGGAATGATGACGTGTTTGTCTGAGAAATGCAAATCCTCTAGCTTCTTTTCCAGCTTCACTGTTACCTCTTGAGTCTGCAGCACTAGACGCAGATAGTGACTGAGAACTGACTTCTTAGTAGCCTTGATGCATAAATCAATCAAGCAAAACTCAATGACCCAAACTTGAATCAGCCGTATTTTCAAAGCACAATTTGACATGCCCGTGCAGCAAATGTTTATAAAAAGATCAACCATTGAAACCTTAGAAATGAGTTGTATATTCACATTTTGAACTTTATCTTGGCACATACAACTGAACAAGCAAAATAAATTCAGATAAGTGCAACTGCTTTTAGTGTACTATGAAGTTAGATTCTACGGTTTTTTTTTTTTGAATGGTAGCTAGTAGCTGCTAAGAAGTCAAAGAGTGAAGTTTTGTATGAAAGATATATATATATATATATATATATATATATATATCTATATATATATATATATATATATATAGATATATATATATATATATAAAACAAAACAAAAACAAAAAAAAATGAATGGATAGAAATTATAAACAAATTCAATACCTGAAAGTTGCAAAATGCAAATATAATCTATTAGTTCTAATTCCAGAACTTTTCTGCAAGTTGCATGCAAGTGATAATGAAGAGATCTATGAGCCTAGATGCAATATCCTGATACCTGCAGCCATCAATGGCAATTGTACACACATTAGTACTAAGATTTAATGACTAAAATCATCCACTCAAAGAGTCATCATCCAAGATCATATCCAAGGCATAATCATAATAGGGAACCTGTCCTTGCAGTCCACATAAATTGAAGTCATCTTGTATATAATCCTCATCAACTTCACAAAGGAGCTCATTTCCTCTCAAGCCACAGAACCAAGAGATCCATGATGAATCATCTCCCTCAGAACAGCTAAGTTCTGTCTCTTCGTTGCCTGTCTCTGAGAGGTCTTTAAAATAAAAATAACCCAGTTCAGAAATTAGCATTCAGAGAAATAAAATAATGCAAAGATATAAGAAAAGATATACCCAGAACAAGTTGTTAGGAGAAAAGGCCTTTTATTTAAGACAAGTAAATGCATTGCAATGAATTTGAGACCATCCAAGTGCTAAAGCAGGCTTCAACAGTAACCAAATGTTTCAAATAAATGCAGTTTTTTCATATTAAGATTGGGAACAAGTTGTGACTAGAGAATTGTGGGAAAAGAATAGCTCCCTCAAACGCCACGACCCTGCGTTACAGGTGAATCTGTTTTTGGGAAATATATTGCATGCAAAAGAGATTGACCTTATCATATTTCATAATTTATCATCCAAAAAACAAAAAGCATGTCATTCTAGTTCAAAAACAGAAATTTCATCCTATCTACATGTCATGCTCGTTGCCAAGATATATATATTCATTTGTTGTGTTGTAGCTCACCCTATAGTTGCAAAAAAATCATCTACCATTTTTTCCTGCTTCATAATCTCACAATTCCTACAAACTTTGGGCTTCAAAATGGTTATTTACTACTAGTTTCTGCATCCACTCCCACAACCACTTCCTACTATTTTTAGCAGCTAAGGTTCAACTTGAGTGATTAAGATATCTATCAGTTATATGTATTCAAGAGGAACTATCCACATTCGCTGAAAAAGGCTACAGATTGGTGACTAGGATCTCTCAATCTTGGGAGATTTTTTTTTAGTTTGGTGCATCCATGGTGCACCATCCACAACACAACAGACCGATGATCTGGATCAGTGAACCATGGCCCCACTTATACAAACCGAAAACCTGATTACATTGCATTAACTTTGGGTCGGGGATCAAATATTTCCTCAACATGCTATCAGCTATTTTGGACTGCTTAGGTTCAGCTGTGTATTAGACCCAACTCCCTAAATCCCTAAATCCCCACATCCCTAAATTCCCAAATCCCTAAATCCCTAAATCTCCAAATCCCTAAATCCCCAAATCATTTCAATCAGTATTGAGATTGAGAGAGATTGAGAGAGAGAGAGAGAGAGAGAGAGACACGTCACTACATATTCAAGTTTGCGGTTTGTCTTTTGACCTCAATCCCATCCAGACGGATCGGTTGACGTCGTATCTCCACCTTCTCCTTCTTCTTCTCCTTCTTGCAACGAAAGGGGGTTTTGAAAACCCTAGTGAGAGAGACAGAGAGGTTGGGAAACAGAGAGGGAAATGGGGCTGGGAGATAGAGAGAGGGTGAGGGAGCGCGAGAGATCGACAGAGGGCTGAGTGAGAGAGAGAGAGAGAGAGAGAGGGGGGGAGGGGGGGCATTTGCTTTTGTGAAATTGGATGCGCGAGAGAGGTGCGCGGACGGGATTTTAGGGGTGATTTATTTTAGGACTTGCGGGGCCCACCGTTGTGTATGTTACTTATCCACTCCGTTCATTCATTTTAACAAATCATTTTTAGGGTTTATCCAAACAATGAGTCACATCTAAGATTTAGGTGGACCACACCACATATTAATGATGTAAATTTATTTTTCATTCTTTCTCATGGTGTGGTCCACTTAGACTTTTGATCTTTCTAATTATTGGGCTCATGCACTGAAATAATATTTCAAAATTGATGGACCTATTAGATAAAATAAATATATTGCAATGGGCCCCATGGAGCCCCTAAAGCATAGTCAAGTTCCTATGGGGAGCTGTGTTTTAGCTACAGATTAAGTATGTTTTAGCTACGGATTAAATCCGCAGCTAATTAGCTACGGATTAAAGTCGTAGCTACAGAGCTACATAGTCCGTAGCGTTTGCTCATTTTTTTGGTAGTGAACACATTCCACAAGCTTCCTAGACAAAGGAACTCTAGCCCTTCATCCAAACAACAATCACGCGCCACACAAGAACAACCAAGCCCAAGCTAATTCAGCAACCCCAAATAAGCTCAAGCTAACAGTAAATACATCACTTCTTTCTCTCTCATTTTTTTTCGGACAAAATGAGCTATATACCCTATCCCATAGATTCTTGCTAGCCCTAAGCCCAACAAAAAAAATTGGCTTAGACTACCCTATCATATACCTTATGCCCTCGGTTGGCTCCTTTACAAAACATCTCTCCACATTATTCCTTATGATGGGATCCAACACAAAGAGCTGCATCACACTACATGCATCAGAAAAACAAGCAACAACCATGACTCTCACAAGCTGCGTTTTTGCCCTACCTACTAATTGAACCACTTCATCCACGATCCCGACCGAGTGCATTTAAACTCGGACCTAAATCGCCAATCGCAACCCACCTATGAATCATGTTACCTTCTGTGATTCGGTTTTTGACAGGTCATTCTACGTCGCCAATCGCTGGAATTCTTCAACATAATTTGTGACAGTTCAATTCCCCTACCGACAATTTTGGTATTGCCGGAACCATACATGCTCGTAATCACTAGGGAGGAATCATGATCAAAGAAGGCATCTCATCCGTAGCCATAATGAGATGGGTGCCTTATTTTGTCGGGCACATGAAAGTTATAATTGCTTCTACCATGCAAAAGCACCAGATTTTAATTTGAACGCTACTAATTTTACCTTTTAATATTCGGACACGTCCATGTAATTAAAATATCATTCTACTTCGGCTAACCAGTTAAGAAAATCTTCTATACATAATAAGCCATTAAAATTAGGATGTTCGGCCTTACCTCAATAGTCTTTTTTAGCATGATATAGACGATCGCCTCCATGGACTAGTTGTTGGGCAAACTATCATCGAGGTCATCGTCCCTAGAGGTTGAATCATTTGAGGTAGCCATATGATTCACCATGAGTAGTGATCTATTGAAATCTGGTTTGTGCCGACAACCACGGATGGATGAGTATCGCCTTGGGCTCAGGGCAGAATTAGCGTATCCGCAAGATGGTCGAGGGTTGCCTGTAACCCTTGCATGCATGGTTAACTGACCTCTCAATGGAAAACTTCCATTCTTTCCTAAAGATAACGCATCCCTAGATCACCGTCCATAAGATTTTGGTTCATACTTTTGTTATTTGTCATCGGTCCAAGGGGAGTCCTCACTCTGATATCAATTGACGCAAGGATGGGTGTGATGAGTTTGAGCACCGGGTTCCTCAGGGAATAATTACTCCGAATCCACGGAGCTTCTCTGAACTTTTCAGAGAGGTTCCTCGAATCAATGAGGATAAATAGAAAATAAAAATAAATTCTAATGAAATCTAAAATAATTTGATTGATAATAAATAAATAAAAATGAGTTTAGTATCCCTTAAATAGGAAACGAACCCTATGAAGAAGTTTCAGAATCAAACTACAACTCAAACTCCTTGAAATTGTGACTTACTATGAATAATAAACTTACTATTTATAGACGATCATAATTTCCACTTGTTCACTCCCCAAGTATAGGGTTGTGATGTAGTAATAAACTCGGTAAGACCGAGGTCGAATCCCAAGGGACTGAAACCTGTACGTAATCTGAAACTAGGTAGAAATAGAACTAGCCTAAGATGAAATCTAAATCAAATATAAATTGATGAATAATGGTGAGAGATTAATGTAGAACTTAAGAGAAATCAGAGATAAGAAACTAGGGATTCGAAGAATCCACTTGTAGAGATCAGGGAGATCTTATGCTTGCTTCAAAAATCATGGAAATTAAACTGAACTTCCTCTGATAAAATTTTAAAGAGATGAAAAGTATATGAATTAGAATGGATTCCATCACCAAACCATGCCCAGGAGACAAAGCAAACAACAGAATTAAACTAATTACCAACCAATCAACATGCTATGAAGGTTAGGAAGGGTACCGTCATCCTACCATGCCCAGTAGATGATGGTGAACAACAGGGCTTCCTGACGTCATAACATAAAAGGAAGGAACATGCTCAAAGCCATTGTAGGCCCATTGTAATTTTAGTCACAACAGACCATTAAAAACTAAAAACATTCCCTTAAATAAACCATAATCGGTATTAATTCAGTATGAATATAAAACACAATCAAAAGAGTCCCCCATCACGCTACAAGCTTCACCTCTTAGCCCTAACTAAGAGATTCAGCCACTCATGGACATGATGAGCCTATAATCTCTGGAAAAATTCATAAACAAAAGAAACTAAAGAAGAAGAAAAGCTCGAACCCGTCTCTGCTCTTGTTTCTCTCTCTCTCTTCTTCTTGTTCCACGTCCCTGCTTCCCCAGCTCTCGTCCATAAGCTCTGGCCGTCCTCTCTTCCCTTCTCCAGCTCTCCTAGGACGTTTTTATAGCTGCTCGGGGCGGTGGAGAAGCTGTCGCAGTAGCTACACACGCGCAGCGAAAGCTTTTTCACAGCAAACTTCGGAGCCTTCAAACTTGCCACTTTCCTCGCTCAATCTCTAATGAAACACCATCTCTTAGGACGTTTTTAAGTGATCTACATGATGGATGGTTCAGATCTGCCATATGATCAAATATGGTGGGCCACAACCGCATGGAACTCCGAATTTCACGGACGTACGTAACCTTTTGCACGTCTACCGCTGTCGTGATCGGTGGGCCCCACAGAGGTGCTTTCATGGAAATCCACCCCGTCCATTAGATTGCCCTCAAAATTTTGGTCAGAAATGGATGGTTTTGAATGTCCATTAACTCGGACCAGAGACGAAATCAAGCTAAAATCAATTTGAACGTTGCAGGGCAGTCCACTTATGGCCTTTGTATCGCGCACGTGTGCTTACATGGGTACGAATAGTCAGCATAGGTTTAATGTATTCGTGGCCCTCTACACGATGGACGGCTTGGATCATCAGTATGGTCACTCTGTGGGGCCCACTAGTGTCCGCAAAATAGACGCCGTCCGTCCATTACATAGCGTAAAAATGGCAGCTGCCGTTTTGAGAAACAGACGCGGGTCAGCGCCTGCTGACCCGCCTTACTCGGTTCGGCGCGCAGCGAGCACGTGTGTACATTATGTACACACGCTCTACATACGGGGCCCATTGTGATGTTTTTGCAAAAATCCAATCCATTCATTCAATTAGTCTCTCTATTTAAGGCATTGAGACCAAATTTGAGGCATATCCAGAGACTAGGTGGGCCCCAAATTGGAGATTAATGGGCTGATCTGTCCGTTGGCCTACTTCCTGAGATATCCAATTGTTGAAATTTAATATGTACGGTTTATTTATATCTTCCAGGCCATGTATAAATTTTTGAGCTAATCAGATGGCGGGAACTATGTGATCTTACATTCTTCACCAATTTCGGGCCTCTTTAACGTGAATGGCTTGATTTTCTCGGATCCCTGGCATGTAAATTCTATCGATCTTGGTCCCCTAGAGTCCGTCCCTTACCTTTAGTGTCATCAGAGCGTTAAATCCATGCTTTAAGCTTCCTTTTTAGTCCATGCTTGTAAATACACTCTACATCACAAACATGATTAAAGCAGGCCATTAAATGGTATCATGTTCGTAAATCCAAGCAATAATTGGGGTCTAATATGTAATATTTGACCCTCAACACAACCCCCAACTAGCATTTTGCTAGTCCCGAGCAAAATATGCGAAAATTAAGTTGAGAATCATAGGAGAATTTCTCGAGTGATTTTTGAAAAACTATCCAAATTCCAGAATTCTAAGGTTTATGAATGTTAGGCATAACTTTCTCCTAGATTCAAGCACATGGTAAACGTCATAATCAAGTTCAAAGTAGTAATCCATCAATTAGAATAATTCTAAACATTTAGTTTCATGGGTGTATAGTATAATCTCGGCTTATCAACATGAAACTCACTTCTCAATTTCAGGATATCATTGGTAGCCAACAAGAGAATTCATGATAACCAAAATTTGCCCCACAGATCATCCTTTCATTCCTTCAGCTTTTAATTTTTCAGTAAAAGTAATGCCAAGAAGGGGAATCAAATCCTCACCTACAGGGAGCAAACCTATGGTGAAGACTGTACACCCAGCCCTTTTCGCATATTATCTATGGGGAATTAAATCTACACCTATAAGGAGCAAACCTAAGGTAAAGATTATTTGCACAACCCTTTAAAAAGGTATCTGGTTTTTTTTTTCAATTGATCATGACGGGCAAATTTTTCAAGCTGGTTCCTTACATACTTAGTGATTACCAAATTAACCCTTCCATATCAAACTGAAACCTTTATGTGAAAGCAAGATGTGTCTTGTGAAATCATGACTCAGTCAATGTTTAAAATCTATAATCATGGATTAACAATTCAAACTTAACTGTGAAATCTAAAAGATACTGAATCCAAGAGTCATAAATTACCAACATCACTTATCTTGTAATTCTAAATCCAAGATGGCCGTCAAAATCACTTAGAAATCATACGAAATTCCAGAAAAATTTAAAAATTTTCACAATTTCTGCTCAAGACCAAGAAAACACTGATTAAGTAGCCTAATCTCCCACCCCCAACTAAAAATCTACATTGTCCTCAATGTAAAAGAAATGAGCATGCAATGCATATGGGACAACGAAAGTAAAGTGATGGGAAGCTAGTACCTGGATAATGAATTAAGAGAAATACTTTCCAAAGATATCTACGTAAGAGCGAGTCAACACAAGAGAAAAATCAATAAGAATAAAATCCTACCTATACCACTTTCGCAGGTGCTCTCGATTGCATTTAGCATATGCAACAAGCCTTTAAACCCCTAGGTTGCCCCTAGTGGACGAGTTGTAGTCTCGTGAGGGTTTGCAGCAATGTTACCCACAAACATTTGAACTAACTAACTAAAATAAAATAAAATAAAATGAAAGGCTGGGTTACCTCCCAGGAGTGCTAAGTTTACCGTCTTCAGCTAGACAAATAAAGCAAACTACCCTAGTCCTATGAAAGCGATAAACCTACCTATACCTCCATCAGACTAGGAGATCAATTCTGGTAAATAGAAGTAGTCAGAGGCATGGACATGTCCTCTGAATCAAATTTCTCGACAAATAGTTTTAATCGATGTCCATTTACTTTAAAGTCTTTGCCATTGTCGGGATCTCTTATCTCAATGGCCCCATGCGGATAAGCAGTAACAACAATGTAAGGGCCGGTCCAACGACATCGAAGCTTACCCGGAAAGAAATGAAGTCGAGAGTCATACAAAAGGACTTTCTAACCTGGCATAAATGATTTTCGTAGAATATGTTGATCATGAAATACCTTCATCCTGTCCTTATAAATTCTCGAGTTCTCGTACGCATCGTTCCGGATTTCTTCAAGTTCATTTAATTGAAGTTTACGTAGCGAGCCAGCGTTGTCCAGATTGAAATTCAGATTTTTAATCACCCAGTATGCTTTATGTTCTAACTCCACAGGCAAGTGACAAGCTTTCCCATAGCCAAGTCTAAAGGGAGACGTTCCAATAGGAGTTTTAAAAGCAATACGGTATGCCCATAAGGCATCGGTCAATCAGATTGACCAATCCTTACGATCAGGGTTAACCGTTTTCTCTAGGATATGTTTGATCTCCCTATTGAAAATCTCAGCTTGTCCACTTATCTGTGGATGGTATGAGGTGCTCACCTTATGAGAGATACCGTATTTCTTCATTAAGCTCTCGAATGGTCTATTACAAAAGTGTGAACCCCCATCACTAATGATGGCTCGAGGAGTCCCGAACCGCGAAAGGATGTTCTCTTTTAAAAATTTAATGACCGTACGATGGTCATTATTTCGGCACGGAATTGCTTTGACCTATTTAGTGACATAATCTACGGCGAGCAAAATATACAAATTTCTAAATGATTGGGGGAATGGTCCCATGAAATCGATGCCCCAGCAGTCAAATGCTTCTATGATAAGGATGGGATTCAAAGGCATCATATTTCGATGGGATAATGCTCCCAATGTTTGACAATGCTCACAAGCCTTGCAAACCTCATGAGTGTCCCTGAATATAGTGGGCCAATAAAAGCCACACTGTAAAATCTTAGCCGTGGTCTTTTTAGCAGAAAAGTGACCACCACAGGCCTGTGAATGACAGAAGGAGATGACACTCTGATACTCATCATCTGGCACACATCTCCTTAGAATTTGGTCTAGGCAATATTTGAATAAATATGGATCGTCCCAGAAGAAGTTGTGCACCTTGGTAAAGAATTTCTTCTTATCTTGTGTAGTCCAATGCGTCGGTATGGAACCTGTGGCAAGATAATTGACAATATCAGCGAACCAAGGTGAATGGGAGACTCTGAACAATTGTTCATCAGGGAACATGTCATTGATATGTGTCGTTTCAAGGGAATCAGAGGGATTAAGGCGAGAAAGATGGTCAGCCACTACATTCTCTACTCCCTTTTTATCTTTTATTTCTAGGTTAAATTCCTGGAGTAGGAGGATCCATCGTATCAGGCGGGGCTTAGCATCATTCTTAGACAGAAGATACTTGAGCGCCGCGTGATCAGTGTAAATAATGATCTTGGATCCAATCAAGTAGGACTGAAATTTGTCCAAAGCGAACACTACGGCCAAGAGTTCCTTTTCCGTAGTCGAATAGTTCACTTGGGCAGGATTTAGAGTCTTACTCGCATAATGAATAACGTAGGGTTTCTTATCTTTTCTCTGTCCTAGAACTGCCCCAAGAGCATAATCAGACGCGTCGCACATAAGTTCAAAAGGAATGCCCCAGTCGGGTGGTTGTATGATGGGTGCACTAGTCAACATGCCCTTAAGCTTAGTGAAAGCTTCCTGACATGGTTCAGTCCACTCGTATGGTGCATCCTTTTGAAGTAGATTATATAAAGGACGAGAGGAGACTAAAGTCCTTTATGAATCGCCTGTAAAATCCTGCGTGTCCTAAGAAGGATCGCATGTCTCTATTGTTCTTGGGTGGAGGTAGGTTAGAGATAAGATCAATTTTTGCCTTATCCACCTCGATTCCTTTGGACGAGATAATATGTCCAAGGATAATTTCCTTATGAACCATGAAATGACACTTCTCCCAATTAAGTACCAAGTTCTTTTCTTCACATCTTCTCAACACACATTTAAGACTCTCTAAGCACTCGCTGAAAGATGAACCGAAAATAGAGAAATCATCCATGAAGACCTCTAGATATTTCCCCACTATGTCAGAAAAGATACTCATCATACATCACTGAAAGGTGGTAGGGGCATTACATAATCCGAATGACATCTTTCTGTAGGCAAAGGTGCCGTAGGGACATGTAAATGTAGTCTTTTCCTGGTCCTCAGGGGCGATTTCAATCTGATTGTAGCCCGAATACCCGTCAAGGAAACATTAATAGGAATGACCAGCTAGCCTTTCTAAGATTTGATCAATGAAGGGCAAAGGAAAGTGGTCCTTCCTCGTGACGGTATTCAGCTTTCTGTAGTCAAAGCATATTCTCCAACCAGTAGTAACTCTAGTTAGCACGAGTTCATTATTAGCATTGGTTAAGATGGTAATCTCGGACTTCTTAGGAACCACCTGAGTTGGACTCACCCATTGACTATTGGATATGGGGTATATGATACCCACATCTAATAGTTTAAGAACCTCGGCCTTAACTACTTCCCTCATGTTTGGATTTAGTTTAGGTTGTGATTGCCGAGCGGTCTTAGCATTATCCTCAAGATAAATGCGGTGAGTACAAATCGAGGGGTCGATTCCCTTGAGATCCTTTATCGTCCATCCAAGGGCTCCCTTATGCTCAATGAGAGTAGATATGAGCATAATCTCCTGTTCTTTCTCCAGGTGGGCAGAGATCACTACCGGGTATGTCTCATCTTGACCTAAATAGACATATTTCAAATCAGAGGGCAAAGGTTTTAGGTCAAGCTTCGGTGGCTTGAGGTTAGACGGTAGAGGCACTACATCAGTTTGGGGCAACTCTTCAAATTGTGGCCTCCACCGGTTAACTTCAAGTACCGGTGCAGTATTAAGCAAGGCACACATCTCCCTAATCATGTTATCATCAAAATCATGGGAGTTGGCCAAGCACATCTCTAGAGGGTCAGAGGTGTCGTATCTTCCACTAAAGAGTCAATCATGTTAATATCGTGGAAATCGTTATCATCCTTTAAGTTTCTGCCGTTATTGAAAAAGATGTTTGACTCCAATGTCATATTCCTAAAGGACATAGTCATGACACCATTCCTGCAATTGATAATTGCGTTTGAAGTGGCAAGGAATGGGAGACCAAGAATGACAGGAATCTGAGTGCTCATGTTATTGATGGGTTCGGTGTATAGGATGATAAAATCTACAGGGTAGTAAAATCTATCAATTTGAACTAACACATCCTCAATTATCCCTCTTGGTACACGAACAAAGCGATCAGCAAGTTGTAGTGTGGTTAGGGTGGGTTTTAATTCACCCAAACCTAACTGTTTGTATACCGAGTAGGGAATCAGATTGACGCTCGCTCCTAAGTCAAGAAGTGCATGATCAATTCGATGGTCCCCGATTACATATGATATGGTTGGGCTACCAGGATCTTTGAATTTCTGTGGCACGTCTTGCTTTAGGATGGCACTCACTTTCTCGGTCAAGAAGATTTTCTTTTGAATACTCTACCGTACGTCGTTTGGTCGTGCATAAGTCTTTCAGGAATTTGGCCTATGAAGGTATCTGTTTTATGACATCAAATAGAGGAATGTTGACTTTCACTTGTTTCAACACCTCTAGGATATCTTGAGAGTTAGAAAGAGGTTTTGGTGCGACCAACCGTTGGGGAAATGGAGCAACTGCCTTTTCTAGAAGTTCCGGTTTTAATTTTTGTGGGGCCTCACTAGATCCATTATTGTTGTCCTCTTCTAGTTCTTGAGGCTTTTTGGGCCTAATCGGGAGGGTTTTATCAATGATCTTCCCACTCCTAAGAGTGGTGATGGATTTAGCGTGCTCCATTTGATTTGAAGAGCTGTGATCACTTATCTCGTATTGCGGTTTAGGATTGGGGAGCGGTTGTGTAGGAAGCATCCCCTTTTCTATATTCGTCATACGTGAATCCATCTTTTGTATAAAGTCTCGCATTGTCAGGGTCAGCTCTTGCATGGAATTTTGAACCGGTTCTTCTTGAGGTTTCCCCTGATTTGGATTTTGATTGAAGAAACCTTGAGGGGTAGCAGTTTGTCCATTTCTCTAACTAAAGTTTGGATAATTTTTCCAACCAGGATTATACGTATTAGAGGTTGGTCCATTGAAAGGTCTTTGATAATTATTTTTCGGCATTGGATTGTTCATTCAACACTTCTTGAAAGGCGGGTATTGTAGGACAATTTTTAATTGTATGAATGTTGCAATCACATATGCTGCAAACACTTTCATTAACCTTATCCTTCTTTCCTTCCATAGCCTCAACTTTTCTTATGAGCGTAGTCACTTTATACTTGAGATCATCCTCTTCTTTCAAGAGATACAATCCACCTTTCTCCTTAGATTGAGTCGGCCTAGACATGGTGTTCGATTTTGGGTAATAGTCCCATGATTGTGTTTTTCAGCAAGACTATCGAGGTAATCCTATACCTCATCAACATTTTTATTAATGAATTCTCCATTACACATTGTCTCAACCATTTGACGCATGAAAGATGTTAGTCCATCATAGAAAAAATTTGTAATGCGCCACGTTTCAAAACCGTGTTGTGGGCATGAACTGACCAAATCCTTGAACCTTTCCCAACATTGGTAAAATGTTTCATCCTCCTTTTGGGTGAAGTTCATGATTGCTTTTCTAAGGGTAATCGTTTTATGATGTGGAATTTTTTTTTTATATAAATTCCCTTTGCATATCATTCCATGTGCCAATGGATCTAAGACGTAGTGAATGTAACCACGTCTTAGCCTTCTCCTTTAAGGAAAAAGGAAAGAGTCCAGCCTGACTGTGTCCTCAAACACATTTTGAAAATATAAAGTGGCTATGATCTCATCAAATTCTTTCAAATGTAGATATGGTTCTTCAGATTCAAGCCCATGAAACTTAGGAAGGAGTTGGATAACCCCTGGCTTGATGTCCATATGTCCTGTATTTTCAGGAAAAATCATGCATAAGGGCGTACTCACCCCCGCTGGTTGTAAATAATCTCGTAAAGTACGAGGCGGGGGTGCTTGATGCACCTCATTCTCATCCTAAATGTCCTCCACCCTAGGTTGGGGTAGAAGGGGTTGGTTTTCAGCCATCACTTCAATTAATTCAGGGGATTTCGAGTGGTGTTTAGTCCTGCGATGGATAGTTAACCCCTCAACCAATCCTCCTTTAGTCAAGAGACGTCAAGTGTTGTCACGAGCCCACTTGGGCATGAAACACTCGCAGCCCTCAATCAAATTCGAAACCTAATCTTAAGAAAGGAAAAGAAAATCTAGAAAGAAAGAGAGGGTTGGAAAGAAGTTACCAAATTGGAGTCTCTAAGTTAAAAACCTGTAAAAAAAAAAAAAAAAAAAAAAGTCAGTTTCTGAAGAGAAGGTATAGAATTAGAAAATCCTTGAAAAAAAAGATAGAAGTAACTAGTTTCTAAAATAAGAAATTCCTAAAGGAAAGTGGAAATTTCTAAAATAAATTATGAAAGTCCTAAACTTAGAAAGTTACTAAAAGAGATATGAAAAATAGAAAGGAGAGAAAGGGCTTACCGAATTAGAAATTTCTATCTTAAAAGCCTACAAAATAGGAAAGTTAGTTTCTAAACAAAAAGTCTACAAGTAAAAAATTTCTAAAAATAAATTAGGAAACAAAGTTAGATTCTAAAAGAGTTAGAATTAGAAAGTTACTAAAAATAAAAATAGAAAGTTAGTTTCTAAAAAAAAGGAAAAATTTCTAAAACTAGAAAATAGAAAGTTACTTAAAAGAAGAAACTAAATCTAAAATTAGAAAAGTACAGAAAGTAAGAGGAGAAGTTAGAAAGATGGTACCAAATGAGAAGTTCCTATATTAAGATCATGTAAAAGAAAACAAAAGAGATTAGTTTCTAAAAAGGAAAGTTCTAGAATTAGAAAGTTTCTAAAATAAAAAATCTAAACCTAAAATTAGAAAGTTTCTAAAAATAAAATAAAGGAAAGATGAGTTATTTTATAAAATTAGAAAGAATTTCTAAAAAGGGAAATAACTAACCTAGTTTCTAACAACAAAAGAGGAAAGTTTCTAAAAATAAACTATTTCCTAAAAATAGGAAAACACTAGAATTAGAAAATTTCTAAAATTCAAACCCTAATTCTAAAAATAAAAAAAGTAGAGGAATTTAGAAAGGGGTTACCAATTTAGACGTTTGTGTCAGGATCCTACAAAACAGGAAAACAGGTTAGTTCTTAGAAATCAGAAAAATCTAAACCTAAAGTTAGAAAAATCTTAATCTTAACTAATCCTAAAACTAGTTAATTTCAGAAAATGTAACCATCAATCCCCAGCAACGGCGCCAAAAACTTGTTCACTCCCCAAGTATAGGGTTGTGATGTAGTAATAAACTCGGTAAGACCGAGGTCGAATCCCAAGGGACTGAAACCTGTACGTAATCTGAAACTAGGTAGAAATATAACTAGCCTAAGATGAAATCTAAATCAAATATAAATTGATGAATAATGGTGAGAGATTAATGTAGAACTTAAGAGAAATCTGAGATAAGAAACTAGGGATTCGAAGGATCCACTTATAAAGATCAGGGAGATCTTATGCTTGCTTCAAAAATCATGGAAATTAAACTGAACTTCCTCTGATAAAATTTTAAAGAGATGAAAAGTATATGAATTAGAATGGATTCCATCACCAAACTACGCCCAGGAGACAAAGCAAACAACAAAATTAAACTAATTACCAACCAATCAACATGCTATGAAGGTTAGGAAGGGTACCGTCATCCTACCATGCCCAATAGACGATGGTGAACAATAGGACTTACTGACCTCATAACATAAAAGGAAGGAACATGCTCAAAGCCATTGCAGACCTATTGTAATTTTAGTCACAACAAACTATTAAAAACTAAAAACACTCCCTTAAATAAACCATAATCGGTATCAGTTCAGTATGAATACAAAACACAAGCAAAAGAGTCCCCCATCACGCTACAAGTTTCACCTCTTAGCCCTAGCGAAGAGGTTCAGCCACTCATGGACATGATGAGGCTATAATCTCTGGAAAAATTCATAAACAAAAGAAACTAAAGAAGAAGAAAAGCTCGAACCCGTCTCTGCTCTTGTTTCTCTCTCTCTTCTTCTTGTTCCACGTCCCTGCTTCCCCAGCTCTCGTCCTTAAGCTCTGGCCATCCTCTCTTCCCTTCTCCAGCTCTCCTAGGATGTTTTTATAGCTGCTAGGGGCGGTGGAGAAGCTGTTGCAGCAGCTACACACGCGCGGCGAAAGCTTTTTCGCAGCAAACTTCAGAGCCTTCAAACTTGTCACTTTCCTCGCTCAATCTCTAATGAAACACCGTCTCTTAGGACGTTTTTGAGTGATCTACATGATGGACGGTTCAGATCTGCCATATAATCAAATATAGTGGGCCACAACTGCCTGGAACTCTGAATTTCGCGGACGTGCGTAACCTTTCGCATGTCTAGCGCTATCGTGATCGGTGGACCCCATAGAGGTGCTTTCATGGAAATCCACCCAGTCCATTAGATTGCCCTCAAAATTTTGGTCAGAAACGGATGGTTTTGAATGTCCATTGACTCGGACCAGAGACGAAATCATGCTAAAATCAATTTGAACATTGCAGGGCAGTCCATTTATGGCCTCCGTATCACACATGTGTGCTTGCATGGGTACAAACAATCAGCATAGGTTTGATGTATTCGTGACCCTCTACACGATGGACGGCTTGGATCATCAGTACGGTCACTCTGTGGGGCCCACTAGCGTCCGTAAAATAGACGCCGTCCGTCTGTTACGCAGCGTAAAAATGACAGCTGCTGTTTTGAGAAACAGATGCGGGTCAGCGCCTGCTGACCCGCCTTACTCGGTTCGGCGTGCGGCGGGCACGTGTGTACATTATGTACACACGCTGTACATATGGGGCCCATTGTGATGTTTTTACAAAATCCAATCCATTCATTCAATTAGTCTCTCTATTTAAGGCATTGAGACTAAATTTGAGGCATATCCAGAGACTAGGTGGGTCCCAAATTGGAGACTAATGGGCTGATCTGTCTGTTGGCCCACTTCTCAAGATCTCCAATGGTTGAAATTTAATATGTACGGTTTATTTATATCTTCCAGGCCATGTATGAATTTTTAAGCCAATCAGATGGCGGGAACTATGTGATCTTGCATTCTTCACCAATTTCGGGCCTCTTTAACGTGAATGGCTTGATTTCCTTGGATCCCTGGCATGTAAATTCTGTCGATCTTGGTCCTCTGGAGTCCGTCCCTTGCCTTTAGTGTCATCAGAGCGTTAAATCCATGCTTTAAGCTTCATTTTCAGTCCATGCTCGTAAATACACTCTGCATCACAAACATGATTAAAGCGGCCCATTAAACGGTATCACGTTCGTAAATCCAAGCAATAACTGGGGTCTAATATACAATATTTGACCCTCAACACTACTAGACCTTATTGTTTTTTGCCAAAAATAGTGAGTGTCCTATTTAGCTAAACCACTTTGTTCTTTTAATTTTTCTAAGTACTTTTCATGTTAGACAAAACTCCTAAAATTCAATGGATCAAAAGTTATGATCGAACTAAAACTTACTATAAATAGTAAAAATGGAAATAAAATGGTTTTCAATCGTCAATCTGATGGAATCTTGTAAATTTGGCTTAGGCAATGTGGCATATCAGGGTTGTTCAGCTAAAGTAGCTTCTCCTACCCCAAAATCATATATGATATGTCAAATAACTCATTTTGATTTGCGAGATATGCCTATTTTAAGGTTCTAATGATCCAGATCACCTCCACCTCCGATCAGACATTCTCTAGTCCATCTTAGACTTGAAAGTGTCCACGACCCGCCCTACATCAGTTTGTGCTAGCTAAATGGATAGTAGGTCGGTCTAGGAATGCGGCCCATTAAGTAAATGGGTGGGGCTTGGATTGAACCCTACTGGAGTACTGGGCCAGGTTACTTGACTAGACGAACCCAAAACTCAAAACAAATAAAGAAGAAAGGTACCTGTGGGTGGACATTTTGTGTATGTGTCCACTATCAAAACTAAGCTATGCATTCCTCTAGTCACTACAAGGAAACTAACCTTAGTGTCAAATTCCATTCTTAAACTTCAGTTGGGTCGAATTAGGTTGGGTCAGTTCAACTTAACCTTAAATGGATCTAGTCATGCTTAATGATTTTTAAGATGCATAAGGTGGGGTCAAAGGGTAAATGGCTTGCGTTGACCCCGACCATAATCGAACCTAACTCATTGCTATCTTTAGTCATGTCCTCCTGACTATCCACTATATACCAAATCCCATATATAAAGTTGAACATTGGGATTATATGATCAATGTGAATTTTGGACTTTGGCCCACCCAAGAAGCAGAAGCAGTCAAACAAATGGTTCAATCCAAATCAGTATGTAATCTTTAAATTAGCTAGGGATGGTTGGTCATGGCCCTGATCAGGATAAAAAGTCCTCCACCTTGGCTTTAGACCTATAAGGCCCACCCAATAAGAAAAAGATTGGCATGATCAAAGGATTGTAATAATCTAAATCTTTAAAAATAAAAATCCATCATCCCTTTCATCTGCAATAAATTCTATCCTATAAGTACTATTGGTAATAGAAATACTACTAGAAATCCAAAAGTACCTTTAAACTACACATATATCTTCAATGTGACCTCTCACATGGTTCTTTTATATAACAATGACCCGCTTGTAACTGGACTGGACTAGCAGTTGAGTCATTCCCCATTGGCCTTGCTCCTACCCAGCAGAAACACCAAGCCTAGTTTTCAAGCCCAGCCCTCTAACCAAGATCAACCATACAGGGCTACACCGCCATCAGGGTTCGGCTAGGCAGCCCGGCCCATTACCAACCTTAAATTTAGAATAGAGATTGGGTGCATGCACCAATCAGTTTCGTGATGTAGTTGATCATGCTGTCATTCTTCAAAAGGGTCAATCTATATCAAAATCAAACTAGCTAATCCATCCTCTCGGAGATCTGGCGCGCCAGAAATGCTGCCAAATTTGATGGCTTCAAGCCTCGGTCGTCGGTGGTTATAGCCCATGTGAAATGGTGGCTCGCATCAGTGCATTGTGGTATGAATTCTTCCTCATGGCCCCTTTGGCTGATCAGAGATTGCTCGCAGATCTGGGCATTCCTTCGAGGGGCTCGACTGGTCCTTCTTTGGCGATTGTGAAATGGAGAAGAGCTCGTCTTGGGTGGATTAAATTAAATGTCGACAGCTCCGCTTTAGGCAACCCAAGTAATTCGGGTGGAGGAATTTGTAAAGGGGACAATGGTTCCTTCATCTTTGCTTTCTCTTTGGGATACAAGGTGGGGTCGAACTCCAAGACCAAGCTTCGGGCTGTTTACAATGGCCTGTGCCTTTGTTTGCAAATGGGCTTCCATCGTATTGAGATCGAGTCGGACTCCACATTGGTTGTGTCAATTTTGAACGGTACTTCCAAGCCGAACTAGCATTGGAAATGCTGGTTGCAGAGGATTCATAGGTTACATATGAGGGTCATTGTGTCCATTAATCACATTCTCAGAGAAGCTAACAAATGCTAGGTGTAGAGATACGGCGTCAATTCTAGGTTTTAGAAAAGCTGAAGCCCCATTCACATATCTTGGAGTTCCGATCTTCAAAGGGAGACCAGAGAAGGCTTATTTTCTATCTTTGTTTGAAAAAATACAGAAGTGCATTGAATGGTGGAAAAGCAGGATCCTTTCACAAGAAGGGAGACTCACGTTAGTTAACCATGTCCTATCCAGCATGACTGTGCATCTGATGGCATGACTAGACATATCAGTCTCAGTTCTAAATAGTCTCCAAAAATCATTTTCTGATTTTTTCTGGGGGTTCGACGGTGTTAGGAAGAAGCAGCACTAGGTATCATGGGAGAGAATGGCTTTTCCGGTTGTGGAAGGTGGGTTGAACTCGCGAACTCTTCCATCAGTCATGGAGGCCTTCAAGATGAAGCTTGCCTGGGCGGTGACAGATTGTGAGACTGAGAACATTTGGAGCTCGTTTGTTAGAGCGAAATATGTAGCAGACCTATAATCCTTTGATGGGCAATCAAGCTATTGGACGGCCTCCTCGCTATGGAAACATGTCTGCAAAGAGCTGCCCAAGGTGGACGCGCACTCTCGGTGGATAGTGGTGCAAGGAAACCTACATTTCTAGAACTGTAACTGGACAAGGCTGGGCTTACTTCGAGATGCTACGAACTCGCCAATTCCTCTCGATCTACAGTAACTCCAAGTGAAGGACGTAATTGGACCACATGGGGCTGGATTTCTCCAACCCAGGTTGTGGCTTTTCTTCCTCAGCACATCTTTGATCTCGTTGCAGCGGAGGGAGTCTGCACCTCGTTGAATAGGTACATAAAAATCTAGTAAGGTACAAATAATGGGAAGTTTCAGGTGGGCCAAGCTTGGGAAACCATCAGGCCTCGTGCGGACTCTAAACGCCGGGCATTCTGGGTTTGGAACTCAAATCTCCCTTTGAAGTTATCCCTGCACGTCTTGAAACTATTGTTCAATGCATTGCCTGTTGATGGAAACATTCCAAAAAAGGGCGTCCCCCTCTGTTCTAGGTGCCATTGTTGTACTGAGAATCAGTCTCCAGACGTTGAATCGATAGACCACCTCTTCTCTAGGAGTGAGACTGCTAGCTCGGTGTGGCAGCACTTCGGGCAAGCCTTCAGCGTCAACCACAACAACTCCTCTACAACGTTTGATGTGCTCAATTTCTGGTGGGTGAATTCTTCCCCCTCCAAATCAGTTCTGTTGTTGAAGGGGCGCATTCCTACCTTCAAAATCTGGTAGATTTGGATGGCCCGCAATAGTGCCAAATTTGAAGACATAGATATGAAAGCGGCTAATATCATTGCTAAAGTTCGCTGTTGGGTTCTCCTCATCGGTAATTCGCTGCCGCAACTTAAAACCTTCAAGCTGCCGGCCCAACTCACGTGCAGTCTACTGGGTGTCAATCTCCTCACTCCAAGACAACCAATCCATCGGATTGTGAAATGGACAAGACCCCCGCAGGGGTGGGTCAAGATTGACGTCGACGGAGCGGCTAGAGGTAACCCAGGCCAGTCAGGTGGAGGAGGTGTGGGCCGTGATCACAGGGGTAATTTTCTTTTTGCATTTTCGGTAGGTTATGGATTTGGGACAAACTTCGGGGCCGAAATGAGGGCAGTGTTGGATGGGATTTCGATGGCAGCTAGGCAAGGGTTCTCTAACATAGTCGTTGTTAGTGATTCCAGCTTGGTGGTTGCAGCGTTATCGGGCCTTGCTTCAAACCCATGGCCTTCGTGGTATTGAAGACGAAGAATAGAAGTGGAGAGAAGTAGACTAAATGTGTCCATCGTCCAAATTCCGAGGGTGGTAAATGCGGTGGCCGACGGGTTGGCCAGGCTGGCGAGTTTGAACCAATTCATCTCCCTTTTTTCATGACATGTAGTCTCTACCCGCTATATCTAGAGGTCACATCTTCCTCAATAGGGTAGCAGTGGGTTATATTCGTGAAGGCTAGTATATAGGTTTTTTGGCTTCCTTACAGGATAGGAGGGCCTGCTTCTTTTTGTACATTGGCCCTCCCGAAATCTTCCTCTGTACAAGCTAGGGGCCCGCCCTTTTGCAATAAAAAAAATTATTCCAAAAAATAAAAAGGTAACAGACCGGCGGATAGGATGGCACATATAGAGGTTCGGAAGTTCAAGATTTCTTCTTCTTTTTCTCTACTGGCAACCTCCCCTCAGAGGTTAGGGCTCTTTTGTTCTTGGATAAGGTTGGGTTGGGAGATTTTAGGCAGGCCCATTCCCGTGGGTGTGGAGGGTAAGTGGCTTCTTGTTTTTGTAAGTATTATGATAGGCCGTTGTCCTTGGGTCCTTTTTTCCCAAGTGTGCCTGAAGTGTGGGTATGTTGTATAGTTCTGAAATGAATATATCTTCACCAAAAATAAAATAAAATAAAATAAAAAATCAACCAGCCAGTCAATTGGTCGCATCTTAGGCTAATCATAGCCTGGAAAAAGATACTAGGATCATCTGATTAGTGTGGTGTCCAGTTAGTTTCGTGATGCATATATATTTTATTTTTTTTGTTGGCTTGTTAGTACACCCACTGTCAGTTCTCACACTTCACTGTTAGCCACCCCCTCTAGGGAATTGAGACCAAGACCTCAGTGTTGAAACAAGATATCTTTCACTCAGCCTACCACTTGAGCTATGCATCTGGGTGTGGTATGCATTCTACGGTTGATCTAAGAGTTGAGCCACCTGATGGACAGCCCAGTCAGATGAACAGAAAATAGAGTCATACTAAACACATACATGCTTTTTTTCTTTTTCTTTTTCTATTATACTTTTTTTTTTAGTATAATACATCTTAACTTGCTTTAAGTTGCATGAAAAGCCCATTTGGCGTCTGCAGAACAAAGAACGAAGGAAAGAAACGGTCCAAGATGGTCAATCAAGAACAGAGCATTCTAAGCCACGCGCGTGTGCAATACAGCTCATGTACATGCCCCAGGTGTCCCATGGCAGGATAGGACCAAGATCCAATCTATCCATCGGAATATCACCAATATATCGATGCCCTATGCTAAGAATCGGGTTGATCCACTGGTCAGGTGGGCCATAATTTACAAAATAAAATGTATCGATTTGAAAAACTTTCAACTGTTTCGGGGCCCACATGCTGATTGGATGCAAAGGTCGGACAACCTGATGGATGAATTAGACCTTATGTGCCAGCGTGTGGCGTGTACACAGTTCTATTGAACACGCGTATGCGCTTAGCAAAGCTCCCCAGAACACATGCAAAACAGTTTCCAGGAGATTCATGGAAACAAGATTTATCTTGTAAAGATCCAATCCACTCATAGGTGAGACCACGGTGTGAATGCTAGGCCAAGAACTAAGGTTGACCCACTTATCAGGTGGGCCAGACATGTATAGACATGTTGATCACTCTTTTTCGAGCCATCCATTTTCCTCTTGCACAAGTGGCCCGCCAGATATAATCCAAGTGGTCGGATTTCGAGACAAGGAATGTTGAATATGGCCCCACCTGATGACTCGCCCAGATATGGTTCACGCATGATCACATTGGCACGTGTCCTAAGACTCTCATCTCTAGAGCGATCCTCGTCCAACAACCATATCCTCCAACAATATAAGACGTCCATTTCACAAGATAATAACATCAAAACAGGGTACATAGGAAAAATCGCCCTCAAAGGTTGTAGTTAACGACCAGCTAAGGTGCCTTCACATATGATGTGTATTTATATGATACTTCTCTCCTCAAAACCATGAAAGCTTTAATGGAAGGCTCCCCACATACCATCTTACACCACCTATTGGTGTGGTCACTACTGCTACTAGGGCCCATTTCTGATGTGTGGGCCACGGATGAACGTCAAACGTACATCATCCACTTGGACCACTCGCACAAGCCCGATACGTTCGCCAGCCATGAGTCATGGCACCAGTCCATGCTTGAATCCTTGACGTCGGCTGAAGGGACGTCGAGTGAAGAAATGTTGCTCTACTCCTACAGCCATGTCATGCATGGCTTCAGCGCCAGGCTGTCACCTTCTCAGCTATCCGAGCTGGAGAAATTGCCAGCTCACCGGGCCACATACGGCGAATCCTACGGCAAGCTATTCACCACCCACACCCCTACGTACCTGGGCCTCAGGCATCGGTCTGGCATATGGCCTGCATCATCCTACGGCCAAGATGTGATCATTGGGATAATGGACACTGGGGTTTGGCCAGAGAGCGAGAGTTTTAATGACCGTGGGATGTCGCCGGTGCCAGATAGATGGAAGGGTGAGTGCGAGAACGGGACCGCATTTAGCCCTTCGCTGTGCAATCGAAAGCTGATTGGAGCTCGATCCTTCAGCAAAGGACTAAAAGCCGGCGGAATTAAAATCAGAGACGTCGACTATGACTCCACCAGAGACTGGTTTGGACATGGGACCCACACGTCGTCGACGGCAGCCGGGACCTATGTGTCCGGTGCCAGTTACTTTGGGTACGCTGAGGGTAGAGCCCGAGGCGTAGCCCCAGGTGCCCGGGTTGCAATGTACAAGGTGCTCTGGGCTTCGGACAGCGAACAAAGTGCGGCCACCGACGTGCTCGCAGGCATGGACCAGGCGATCGCCGATGGTGTTGATATCATGTCCTTGTCTCTCGCTTTCGACCAAACACCATACTACGAGGACGTCATCGCCATGGGCGCACTTTCAGCCATTGAGAAAGGGATCTTTGTTGCATGTGCGGCTGGCAATGATGGGCCAGGGAGGAATTCGACATACAATGGTGCACCATGGATCATGACCATTGGCGCAGGCACCATCGACCGGAGTTTCCAGGGAAAGCTGACACTGGGCAATGATCTAACGCTAGAAGGGACATCCTACTACCCTGAGAGCATATACATTGCCAATTTGCCTTTGTACTATGGCAAAGGCAACATAAGCAAAGCAGCATGTCTGCCGGCTTCTTTGGTTCCGATCGATGTTGCTGGGAAAGTCGTTCTCTGTGATGTATACAACCAAACTAACATTTTCTCGCAAATTTCAGAGGTCAATCGGAGTGGTGCGGTCGCAGGTATCTTCATGATGGATGGCACGTTTCTTGATCCTGAAGATTACTACATTCCTAGCCTTGTTCTAAAAGGTGAGCCCGCAGCTACTTCGATAAGGAAATATGCCATGGAAGCAATTAATGCGACAGTGAGAGAGCTGAGGTTCAAGATAACAAAGCTTGGGGTGAAGCCAGCACCTCAAGTGGCCTTTTTCTCATCAAGAGGACCAGACCCGGTAAGCCCAAGTGTGCTAAAACCAGACATACTTGCACCAGGAGCAGATGTGCTTGCAGCATGGGTTCCGAACAAGCCATTCGCAGAGACGGAATCAGGTTATTTGGTTACAGATTACGCATTGGTGTCAGGTACATCGATGGCATCGCCCCATGTAGCTGGAGTGGCCGCTTTACTGAGGGCCATATACAAGGACTGGAGCCCTGCAGCCATTCGTTCGGCGATCATGACCACCGCAACAACCACAGACAACACTCACTCCACCATTGGAGATGAGTGGCCCAGGCAGCTCGTCACACCTTTGGACTTTGGTGCAGGTCATATCAACCCAAACAAAGCGATGGACCCCGGGCTTATTTACGACATGAACTTCCAAGACTACATCGATTTCCTTTGCAATCTTGGATACAACAAGACCCAGATGGCCGCCATCATCAGACGGACGGATTGGAGCTGTCCTAACACCCCTACCAATCTCAACTACCCATCCTTTATCGCAGTCTTCTCAAATGAAACTACCTATCCAACAGTTCAGAATTTCAGCAGAATCGTGACCAATGTGGGAGGCGATACTGCCTCTTACAAGGCGATAATAGATTTCCCCTATGGAATGAGAATCCGAACAGATCCGGAAACACTCACATTCAACAGTAAGAAACAGAAGCAAGGGTTTGTAGTGAGTGTAGAGGTTGACAAAGAAGCATGGAGTAATGGTCCTGTGGTTTATGGTTATCTCAAATGGGTTGATGAACAAAACCATGTTGTGTCCAGTCCAGTAGTAGCTATTTCTGATTCACACCATTAAAGTGTAATAGCTTAGAATCAGAGACACTTTGTTGAAAGATAATCTTTCATCTTTTCCGAGTCTTTCATTTTCAGATTTTCATACTCCCTCCATAGAGTTTGTAACTTGATGGCAATCACTTTAGACGTACCTTTGAACTCCTGTTGTAGAGTGTCCCAAGCTTGCTTTGAAGTGTGAGATGTAATGATTCTAGAGAAGATAGAATCAAAGACACTTTGTTGGATGAAGAAGAGGGCCTTCGCATCTTTCTTCTTATTCTCCTTCAGTTGTTCTTGTTGTGTGGTTGAGAGAGATGTAAGATCGGTTGTAGTTGGATAACCGGTTTCAACAATCTCCCATAGCCCTTGAGATTGGAACAAGGTCTTCATTTTGATGCTCCAATGATCAAAGTTCTCCCCTCCAAAAATGGGAATTGCGGGATGAATCGTTGCACCATTCGTTGCCATCGATTCTACTTCTTTAGAAGCTTCTAACACCCTGTCAAGACCCGAAACATGGCTCTGATACCACTTTGTAGGCTATTGTAGCCTTTTTACTTAGTAAAAATAACTTAGAAGGGGATAGGAGAAAACTAAGGGACAAAGAAAACTAATTTTCTTTGTAGGCCATTGTAGCCTTTTTACTTGGTAAAAATAACTTAGAAGGGAATAGGTGAAAACTAATTTTTGTTGTAGTACTCCTTCATATATGAAAATGAAATCCATACACATATTTATAGCATTAAAAAAAAAAAAAAAAAAAAAAAAAAACAACAACAACAACAACTAAGGGACATGAACCTTTCCAGCTAAGGGACATGTGACTCTTCAACAAAGAGACATGAACCTTTTCAACTAAGGGACATGTGACTCTTCAACAAAGAGGCACGAACCTTTTCACAAAAGTGCATTAATTCAACATAATCTAGTATAATTACAGAAACAACAATATGTATTTCCCTATTTTTGGTTAGCCCAAGCGCAGCTCATTTACTGAAGTGTCCAAGAATTCTAGCCTCAAACTAACCTGAACTCATTAGCCTGGCCCAGAACAAACCTAGATAAAATTTATCAAGCCTAATTGCTCAAGCCCGACTAGACCCAACCCGTTTAGTTGTAACCTTATAGGGTAAGATTGACCTATATCAGTACAAGCAGGCTCAAGTGTGGGAATGGTATATATGTGATCGGTTACAGTAAGGCAAGGTCGGATCATCTGGCTAGTCCATTGGTAGCATATGTAGGTAGGTCCATAATGATAGGGGGTTAACATGAGCCCACCAATTTACTAAAATGAGCTACATTTTCTAATCATGGCCCGAACCCCACATGAAGAATGGTTCAGGTTTTCTGATCCATGGTCCAATTAACCCATTCATACCCTTAAGGGTATTAGAGGTAGGTTGAAAATTCAAGATTTTTTCAAATAGTTGAACTTTTTTATTATTATTATTATTTTTAAGGAAAAAGATATTTCATTAAGATGGAAACCAGCATATACAAATATTTCGGGATGCCTAGAGAGCAAAAAGAAACTCTGGAGAGTCCTATCGTGTCAACTGACTCTAATTGTACCTAGACCCACTTTGTCCAGGAAGATGAGGCCACGAATGTGGCCCGGAATCGCCTCCAACATGCTTGCAAAAAAATTACTTTGCGATTCGCTTCCCCTCCTTGTGAGGCATCCACCAGAGCGTTCCCTTCACGAAGAGTGTGAACAAAAACACAATGACGGGAGAGGGTCAGTTTTCGGATTCTGGCCATCCAGTAGTTCCATTTCCACCCCGGGGTGGCCACGCCATTTAGGACCTGTTTGGCCGGGTAGATCCCATGGTATTAGGAGGGATGGGATCAAATTTAAGGTAATGATGGTGGTGTCAGTGGACTGCTAGGAATCCCTTGGGATGGACCAATCCTGAGATGGAAATGGTGGGTCTGTTTGGGTCATCCATAGGATGTGGGCCATATCTCACGGAATGTACATATAGGACCTGTTTGGTTAGCCGTGGGATTGTAGCAATCCCTTTCAAATTTACACCCACTCTGTTTGGGCGGGCAGATCCCATCCCAGGATTTCCAGCATGGGGTTGACGTCTGTTGCAATGGGGAACAGATTGGCTACTCCTGACACCAGCCCTGTGGCTGGTGGTCGGTGCTCTGTGGGTCCCACCATGATGTACATGTTTCATCCCATCTGTTCAACCATTTTTACAGATCATTTTAGGACTTGATAAAAAATATGATAGGGATATAAATCTTAGGCGGGCCACACCTCAGGACAAAAAATACCGTGGGATATTCACAATTAAAATCCTCCTTAAGGCCCACTGTACTGTTTACTTGACATCCAATCTGTTGATATGGTCAAGAAGACCCAGATGAAGTGTAAAAATAAATATCCCGAAATCCATGTTTCTTTAATGGCCCCTAAAAGTTTGTTAATGGTTAAAATTCATTCAACACTGTTTCCTGTAATGTGGTCCACCTGAGATTGAGATGTGCTTCATTTTTTTTATCATATCAGAAAATGATATAAAAAAATATATGGACATCATGGATGACACACATACATCATGGTGGGCCCCATGGAGCATCGATCACCAGCCAATGGCTGGTGTCAGAGGGAGTAGCCAATCCGTTCCCGCTGCAATGGTCTAATGTGGGGCCCACCATGATGTATGAGGGTTACTCCCTCCAAAAAAAAAACAATACAATCTGCATATATAAAAACCCATACAATCTAAGGTAGATCTGCAATGAAAGATAGCTAAAAAAAACCATACAATCTGAGATAAAGCTAAAGAAAGCTAGGGAAACATACAATCAAACTCCCAAAAAAAAAAGAGAACCAAAAAATAATATTCATTATGTCATAGAACCTCTACAGCTAGAATTTAATAATGATAAGCAGGGCGAAGAAAATAACGAGAATGCCAATCAAAAGTCCATAGAAACTCTCTCCACGGGATGGGGCAAGATCATCAGTCGTCGTGGACCTGGAAACCCTGCCATGGGTCGACTGATGGATAGACGAAGTCGACGAACGATGGATGTCAACCTCGTCTAACTATGTGGCGACATGAACAGCATGAGTTTCAGTCGTAGGCTGCAATTGTGCACCTGTTCGACCGAAGTAACTCTCCCAGCAGGAAACCGCTTCCCTCCAATTCTTGAATGCCCAGTGTCTCCCTCCGTTGAATCCTTCAACCTCCAGCCTAGCATCGTCCCACATCAGATAAACGCCCGGTCGACGGCCCACGAGAACAACATAGTATTTCTCCTTTGCCATCTGCATTGAAATTTATATTAGTATCATTTTCAAGGTGCAGCAAGTCTGAATGTGCATATACTAAATACGAAAAATTGTTATATGACAAATAAATCAAAAATACGATCAAAGGATTTGAATTTTAAATAACTGATAATACGTACCCTTCGTCCATACGATGTGTGTGGCTCCATCTATCTTAATGTGCTGAGCAACAAGCATGTGGTGGAACATATATAAAATATATTAAACCAGAAAATCAGTCTATTACCACACCTATCAAATTGGTATACAGAATATACCAATTGTGTCATCCAAACATCCAAAAAAAAAACATCAAACAAACAGTCCCAGCGTATAAAAAGTAATTATAGTCCCTTAAAATAACAGATCAACACAACGACAGGTAAGAGCATGTCAGACCGACCCAACTACTGCTTTGACATCATTCTCGCGGAGTGTTCTCCTCAGCCACTCAACGCGCCTCTTAAGTCAAAGACTGACAAAAAATGATACCAGCTTCTCATCCCTGCTCAACAGTTGCCCAACTTCAATAAATTCCGAGTTGGTCAACCCTTGCACCTCCTCAAGAATATCAAGTACCTTTCGAGTACGATTTACCTCCTTGCCGAGGCCAAAATCGCGCATAGCCTCTGCAACGGTATTAAGGGAGATGCCGAGTACATTGCAGGGACGAGGAGGCCGCATACGTTTCTTTGATGCACCCCTATCTCAGTTACAGTCAGACTCTGGAGTCAGACTAGGAGTGCCATGGGTTCCGCGTCTTCCCATCGATGGAGTATCTGAGGAAAAAATTTTGCCTGACGAGTCTGTTACATGGTCCTAAGAGAGGCCAATAGTATCCTCCAGATCATCTTCAGCGTCTCTCCAGGACTCATTGAGATCTCGCTGAATCCTAGAGGATGATTTGGCCATAGTCGTACTTCCTTGTGCATATCATCCAGTTGCTTGATCGGAGCCGACGATGACTGCAAGGTCATCCATTCTCTCAATCCTTTTCCTGCATAGATGTGTAGCACGCGGGTGAGACTGTAACCATAAAATGTAGTTGTAAGTTAGGAGAAATATATTCGATTGATGGGTTTGTGAATGTCTGATGGATGATGCATTTATATAAATCATACCTTCAGGTAATCCTCCCAAACCTCATCAGGGGCCGTAATGACCATGTGCTCATTATCCCATCCAAACCCACTAGCTGCTAGCATGTGCCTGACGGCAATATATTCGCGCTTGTAATACCTCAGACGGTTCTGCACATTCTGTCAGTTGACAGGTATGTCCGTATGCTTCATGACCTCTTCTGCTGTTACTTGGTAGGCTTCCCTCTTAAAACCATTATCTGCCTTACGTCTCAAAGCAACCTGTTCTAGCAGGACGTCGAAAAGCACTTGATCCATTTCTACACTTCATTTTATTTTAGCCGCTCGAGACAGAGGCTCAACGAAGGATTTGACTGTCTTCCTACATGGTGAACTTTGCGTCGGCATCACAGGTGTCCTAAGCGGTGATAGTGTCGGTGTTGAACTATCATTAGACCTTGGGTCTGCCTTGTCACATATGCAGCACATGTCAAGTACAAATTAATTACATATAAAGTCAATCTTCTTCTGCTGAGAACATGAGACATTGTGGAGCAAAAATATGGTGCATCCATGTGCAACACAGCTATATTTCCATAGTTAAGTAATAAATATTACGAGGATTTAAGTATTGTTCGGTTTGCAAGTAAAATTGTAAAAGGGAGAAGTAAGAGTAAATTGACTATCTCCTCCTACTGTTCTGTTGCGCATCTGCCCACATTCAAGTAGCAATATCCTCCCGCACATGATTCCAAGCATCCTTTTCTTGTTGAGTGAGGTGTAGCAACCATTGCCTTTCGTCATTTGTTGACACCTCATGAGGTGTTGGGTTACTCTCCTCTACAGGAAAAGATTCATCGTCACGAGACTGAAGTACGGATCGTATGAAATTGTGTAGAACGCGGCACGCTACAACAATTTTCACTGGTGTGTGAAACTAATACGGAATGGTCGTCTTCAATATGGGAAATCTATTTTTCATTACACTAAAACAACGCTCAATTACATTACGTAATTATGCATGTCAGTAATTAAATAGCTCCTTCATATTTGCAGGTGCTCTCCCGGTTCGATACTCTTGTAAGTGGTATCGCACGCCGTGGTATGGAGCCATAAAACTGGGTGAATGTGCATATCCAGCGTCGACAGCATAATATTTCCCTACACATTTAAATGAATGTTCCATCAAATGGACACTCGAATATTTTGTGAATATGAAATGGATGGGTAATCTAGGAGAGATATAACCAGTACCATGCGGGACATGTAATGGATCATCTGATCGGGTCAGAGCATTGTGTAGCACCCGCGCATCCGAGGCTAAACCCTCCCAACCGGCTAATATGTAAAGGAAATTCATGTCAAATGAACATGCCACGAGTACATTTTGTGAGAGAAATCCTTTTCGATTACGGAAGCTCGCATGATCTGCAGACTGGACCAGAGCCGGTATGTGTCCTGTCAATTGTAGCAACACAGTCCTGTATGCATGGAGTCAAATTTATTTTAGGGTCAGATTTGTTATTCAGGGTATGAGTATAGCAACGTACATATACATTGATTATCATTGAAATTGATACCTGAAAGTATGGAGCCCAACTGATATTTGTCTGAATCTCGGGTGGTGTTTCTGAGCTTGGCTGTTTAACAAACTCTAGGTATAATGATATAATAGAATCCAAAACACGGTTAAAGTGACAGCTAACGGTTTTCCCGGATCAAATAAATCTGTGCCCTATAACCCTATTGCGAACATTATGGCCAAGTGTAGAAGGAACATAACCACCTGTTCTTCAAGACTGACATGACGGGCGTCAAGCAAATGTGTCTTCTCGCGAAGTATAGTACACAACTCAAAGAAAGCATCTCGACTCATCCTGAGTTGAGCTATACAATCCACTCTGTCGCCCGAATGATAGAGTTGATGAACCTCGCCCGTTCATCATCTCCGTGTCACGCCGGCTGTCTAAACATATATACGCGACAGTATTCCCCTACAACTGCTACACAAGCTGCCATCGTTTGCATGATAATAGCCCTTTCCCTCTCTTCTTCCTCTGCACTGTCCATTCCAGATCCAAATGTGCACCTACCCTGATGGATTTTATAAGTTTTAAAAAACTTACATCACGACGGGACCACATAGTGATAGGGTAGTCTGAATTTTAAGATTCGGGGTGAGAATGTAGCCGTTCATTTAATGAATGAGTTGGATCTAATGCATGTTCTTCTTTGGGTAAGTCACAATCCTCCCCTTAAAAGTAGGAGTGCCCATTCACAGTAAATAAATGAGAAGGATTTCTATCAAACCATTTATACCACCATGTTTCTCACCTTATATAATATAAAGATAATAGCTAAGATCTCTTGAATTATGTCCTCAGGTGAAATTTGGCTCTTTTACTTTGAAAAAGAAAGTAGTAACCACGCCAATTGCATAGCCAAAAGCTTTAAATATTCAATATGAAAAATATTTGGGTATTCCCAATAGAACGGTAGCCCGTCAACTAAGAAGATTTTGGTCATTCAGCCTGTTCTATTTTCAGTGGCTAAAGTCCCAGCCTATCTATTGCAATATCTAAACATGTGATAGAGCAAACCTCTTACATGAGTTATGAAACTTCTCGTGTTCTAACTACCAAACTTGCAATGGAACATGCTCCCTGGTATGCTGGTTTGTACTGGAAATTGTACACATGACATAGATGACATGCATGTAATTCAAACTAAATCATATGGACCCACTGTAGATGGGTCTTAAAAGAAAATTATACACATGACATAGATGACATGCATGTAAATCAATGCAAGTGTAGACCACTTCATAAGCAAATAAGCTTAATCTTTTACGTCTAATACCGAAAAGAATACCAGGCTTAAAGTTCAGATGCGGTACACACTACACCAAAATTGCTAATTTATGACGGACCAAATCGGTCGTAAAACTAAATAAACGATGGACTTTGTCCGTTGTGTGGTTCGTCGCTGTTTACTGGTCATTTTTTTCTTTCCAACGGATAAAATCCGTCGTTTAATCTGCGACGGATGAGGTCCGTCGCATCATAGCGATGGATAAAATCCGTTGTAAAAATTAAAAAATCTGTCGGTAATATTCAAAAAATTAGTCGTCACTAAAAACATTAGCGACGCATAAGGTCCGTCGCTAATATCAGTAAACGACGGACCTAATATCCGTCGTTGATTTTCAATGGTCAGAAATTAGCGACAGATAAGGTCCATCGCTAATATGAGTAAGCGACAGACCTCAAATCCGTCGTTGATTGTCAATATTCAGAAAGTAGCGACGGATTTAGTCCGTCGCTAAAATATCTGTAAAAAAAAATATCGATAAATTATTATTATTATTTTTTAATCTTGCACCTGATAGTCATTCAAAAAATAATTCACACTATTGTTTGATAAGAATCCTATTCACAAAATTGGTAAAAACTCAATTCAATAAAAGAGGAAATGACCCAAGTGGCCCACTCCAAAAATTGACTTTAACCCTCCTAACTAAACACTTCCCCCCCTAAACTAGGACCCATATAAAAGAAATTACCCAGAACTTCAACTATTGGCTATGCCTTGCCTTGAAATGGCTACTTGGTATCTTCTCTTGTTCAACCTTCTTTTGAGCCCTTCCTGCATATATTACAAACAACCAGATTCAATCCAAGAAAAGACTAGTTTAGTCAACCCTTCATATATTACAAAGAACCAGCTCAAATCCATGAAAAGTGAATAGTTTAATCAACTGAAACCAATTAACAAAATAAAATATTAGAATTTGGGTGCTTGGGTATTGCCCTTGCTTGTCCTAAGCACGGCACAGGCCAGAGCTCTGAAGGGACCATAACCATCATATACTTATTTATAGCGTGTATAGTTGTACATGTACAACTATAGACAATATCATGTACTATAACAATGACTACTTTGAAGGTAGAGCAATCTAAGATTGCATGCATGCCCAACATTGAGTGCCAAAACAAGAACTCAGAGAAGCAAACAAAGAGGCTTTTAAGAAAAAGGAAAATGGAAGAAAAAAAAAAAACAGAACAAAACCCTTCAAACTAGTCAACATTCCATAGTCTTCATCATACCAACACAACCCAAGAACATAACCACGCATTAAAAGAATTCTTAAGATCCTCCAAAAGAACAAAGAGTTTCCAAAACAAGATTACAATACAAATTAGAGTGCACCTATCAATGGTCAAGTAAGATTCACAGTTCATTGATACCTGAATTCGATGAAATTTCTACTTGGATTTTTGCAGTCATAAGCCACAATCTTTATTAAGAGAAGGAGTGTGATTTACATAAGGGGGACAAGAATCCCCAAATACATAAAACTTCTATCGGTTCACCACAGCTGGATGCTTATAGGTTATAGGTTTAGGTTATAGGTTATAAGTTTAGGTTATAGGTTATAGGTTAAGGTTTTAGGTCATAAGTTTTGGTTTAGGTTAACGTAATAGGTTTAGGTTAAGGTTTAGGTTTACGTTTAGGTTATAAGCTATAGGTTTAGGGAATTGAGAATAGGTTAGGTTTAGGTTTAGGAAATCGGGTTCGGGTTCGGGATCGGGATCGGGTTTAGGTTTGGGTTTTCAAGTTTAGATTTAGGTTTAGGTTAGGGAGTTGAGATTAGGATTAGCTGTAGGTTTAGGTTTAGGGATTTGAGAATACATTTAGGTTTTAGGTTTAGGTTTAGGTTGTAGGTTATAGGTTAAGGTTTAGGTTTTAGGTTTAGGTTAAGGTTAGGTTATAGGTTATAAGTTCAGGTTATAGGTTATAGGTTAAGGTTTTAGGTCATAGGTTTTAGGTTTAGGTTTAGGTTAAGGTTATAGGTTTAGGTTTAGGTTAAGGTTTAGGTTTAGGTTATAAGCTATAGGTTTAGGGAATTGAGAATAGGTTAATGTTTAGGTTTAGGAAATCGGGTTCAGGTTCGGGATCGGGTTTAGGTTTGGGTTTTCAAGTTTAGGTTTAGGCTTAGGTTAGGGAGTTGAGATTAGGATTAGGTATAGGTTTAGGTTTAGGGATTTGAGAATACATTTAGGTTTTAGGTTGAGGTTTAGGTTATAGGTTTAGGTTTAGGTTTAGGTTTAGGTTATAGGTTTAGGTTTAGGTTTAGGTTAAGGTTTAGGTTTAGGTTTAGGTTAAGGTTTAGGTTTAGGTTATAAGCTATAGGTTTAGGGAATTGAGAATAGGTTAAGGTTTAGGTTTAGGAAATTGGGTTCAGGTTCGAGATCGGGTTTAGGTTTAGGTTTTCAAGTTTAGGTTTAGGTTTAGGTTAGGGAGTTGAGATTAGGATTAGGTGTAGGTTTAGGTTTAGGGATTTGAGAATACATTTAGGTTTTAGGTTTAGATTTAGGTTTTAAGTTATAGGTTAAGGTTTAGGTTTTAGGTTTAGGTTAAGGTTAGGTTATATGTTATAGGTTAAGGTTTTAGGTCATAGGTTTAGGTTATAGGTCCAGGTTTTAGGTCATAGGTTTAGGTTATAGGTCCAGGTTTTAGGTTATAAGTTTAGGTTATAGGTTATAGGTTAAGATTTTAGGTCATAGGTTTTAGGTTTAGGTTTAGGTTAAGGTTATAGGTTTAGGTTAAGGTTTAGGTTTAGGTTTAGGTTAAGGTTTAGGTTTAGGTTGTAAGCTATAAGTTTAGGGAATTGAGAATAGGTTAGGGTTTAGGTTTAGGAAATCGAGTTCGGGTTCGGGATCGAGTTTAGGTTTGGGTTTTCAAGTTTAGGTTTAGGTTTAGGTTTAGGATGGGGAGTTGAGATTAAGATTAGGTGTAGGTTTAGGTTTAGGGATTTGAGAATACATTTAGGTTTTAGGTTTAGGTTTAGGTTTTAGGTTTTAGGTTTAGGTTTAGGTTTAGGTTAAGGTTTAGGTTTAGGTTTAGGTTAAGGTTTACATTTAGGTTATAAGCTATAGGATTAGGGAATTGAGAATAGGTTAAGGTTTAGGTTTAGGAAATCGAGTTCGGGTTCGGGATCGGGTTTAGGTTTGGGTTTTCAAGTTTAGGTTTAGGTTTAGGTTAGGGAGTTGAGATTAGGATTAGGTGTAGGTTTGGGTTTAGGGATTTGAGAATACATTTAAGTTTTAGGTTTAGATTTAGGTTTTAGGTTATAGGTTAAGGTTTAGGTTTTAGGTTTAGGTTAAGGTTAGGTTATATGTTATAAGTTTAGGTTATAGGTCACAGGTTAAGGTTTTAGGTCATAGGTTTAGGTTATAGGTTAAGGTTATAGGTTATAGGTTAAGGTTTAGGTTTAGGTTTAGGTTTAGGTTTAGGTTATAGGTTTTGGGATTTGAGAATAGGTTTAGCTTAAGGTTATAAGTTTAGGTTTAGGAAATCAGGATCGGGTTCGGGTTCAGGTTTAGGTTTGGGTTTTCAAGTTTAGGTTTAGGTTTAGGGTAGGGAGTTGAGATTAGGATTAGGTGTACATTTAGGTTTAGGGATTTAAGAATAAGTTAAGGTTTAGGTTTAGGAAATTGGGTTCGGGTTCAAGATCGGGTTTACGTTTGGGTTTTAGGTTTAGGTTTAGGTTATAGGTTTAGGTTATAGGTTATAAGTGTAGGTTTAGGTTTAGATTTTAGGTTTAGGTTATAGGTTTAGGTTTAGGATAAGGTTTAGGTTTAGGTTATAGGTTTTTGAGAATAGGTTTAGGTTATAAGAATAGGTTTAGGTTATAAGTATAGGTTTAGGTTTAGGTTTTATGTTTAGGTTAAGGTTATAAGTATAGTTTTAGGTTATAGGTTAAGGTTATAAGTTTAGGTTTAGGTTTAGGTTTAGGTTATAAGTATAGGTTTTAGGATTTGAGAATAGGTTTAGGTTAAGGTTATAAGTTTAGGTTAAGGTTATAAGTTTAGGTTATAGGTTAAGGTTTAGGTTTAGGTTATAGAGGTTTAAGTTTAGGTTATAGGTTATAGGTTAAGGTTTAGGTTAGGTTTTAAGTTTAGGTTAAGGTTGTAGGTTTAGGTTATAAGTGTAGGTTATAGGTTTAGGTTTAGGTTAGGTTATAGGTTAAGGTTTAGGGAATTGAGAATAGGTGTAGGTTTAGGTTTAGGAAATCGGGTTTGGGTTCGGATTTAGGTTTGGGTTTTCAAGTTTAGGTTTAGGTTTAGGTTAAGGGGTTGAGATTAGGATTAGGTGTAGGTTTAGGTTTAGGGATTTCAGAATACATTTAGATTTTAGGTTTAGGTTTAGGTTTTAGGTTTAGGTTTAGGTTTAGGTTTAGGTTACATGTGTAGGTTTAGGTTATAGGTTTAGGTTAAGTTATAGGTTACAGGTTTAGGTTATAAGTGTAGGTTTTAGGTTTAGGTTATAGGTTTAGGTTTAGGTTTAGGTTATTATCTAATATTGAACCTAGTATTATCTACTACATATTAGTAACATACAACCAATATTGGGGCACCATACCATAAGCTACAAGAATTTCATGTCCCCCTAAACAAGGTATCCTCCACTAATAACATATATATATATATATATATATATATATATATATATATATATATATATATATATATATATATATATATATATATAAATATATATATATACATATATATATATTATAAGTTTTTTATTTTCATTCATCATCCATCCAAGAAAATTGAAACAAGTATTGTCACTCCTTAAGGGAAGGGAAGGGACATGATATTTCAGTGACAGCTCACCTTGGCATTTATCTTCAAAAGAACATTTGTCAGGCATTGGTCATTGACTCTTTGAAGCGCAATGCATTAAGTGACAATACCAAATTCTGGCAGGTTCTTTTTCTTCCATGGACCTTTAGAAATGGCACAAATATCAACTTGATTTAGAACTTTCGTGGCCCTTAAATAGTTTAAAAGTGTGAAATTCTCTAGAATGAGAAACCAGAATAAAAAAAGACTGAGTCAAGCTTCTCAAGCACATATGGAAGCCATCAAGGATGAAACCGGAACTTACATTCTCCACAGGACATCAAGGACATCATCAACAAATCCGAGCATAAACATGAAGCAGATTGATGCTAATGCTGCATTGTACTCGACAAGACACTGCATGAATTAAACATTCAATGCTCAGCCAAGAGTCCAAATAACAATATAAGGAATAGTTTTGGAGCCATATTAGTCAAGCAACACTTCACAAAAAGAGTTGATTAGACTAAAATAAATATTTTGCAAGGAAAGACACTACTAATCATTATTGTCAGAGAATTACCTAACAACAGCAGCAGAAGCAACGGCTGTGGTCCCTTCAAAATTGAAGCAGCAGCATAGCATATATAGTATGTAACGGCATACTGTCCCAATAGTCACATTTGTGACAGTTGCCTTAGCATATAGTATGCGCATAGGCAACCTGGGTCACTCAAGATGGCTAATGTCATTTGAAAATATTGCTGGAAAGTGAAGACACCAAAAAAGATACTGCTTCATGTGAGATTTCAATGTCAAAGCAACGCACTTGAAATTTCATGGTTAGAGAAACAACTCAGGTTGCATTTAGTTGCACTATTGAACTCAACTGTGATTATTAGCTCAACAGAGAGGAAAGGACCAAATTCCAAATACCAACCTCAAGTTGCATCTGTACACATAAGTCAATTTGATTGGGAGCATTCGATCTAATCAAGATGGAATGGTCAAATTATAATCATGATACCAGGCATTCATGGCAAGGAACTAGCCCTCAAATTGCAGTTGCATTCCTTTCAAGTTTCAGGCCCAACTAGAAACGCAGTAGCAATCTGAAGCCCGGACTCATAATATGAAGAGTTATTATACAATGTTTGGGCAGAAAAAAATGTATAATCCCTTTGCGTTTCCGGTTTGCACAAGTAGGGACAGGTTGCAGCCACCTTCCAGTCTTATAAACAGTCGATATTATGGGTCCCATAGTGGATGTCCTATGCACCAAACTCCCACAGATTGTAAGAATGTTAACCCTTCAACAGACGGTTAAGAGAGAAAATATAGCAACTGTGCAAATTCAACCAAGAAAAGGCCAAATACAGATAGGATCTTCCAAGTCCACAGCAGGGCCCATATATCAACTGTTTGGATCACTGAACCATCAGCCCCAGCAGCCTCCAGTCGAGCAAACTGAAAATCTGAACTATGCTGCTAACCCTTTCAGCCCAAACATGGTAAATTACCTGTAATATGAATGCTAAGGAAAATACAATCTTTCTTTCTTTTCTTTTCTTTCTTTTTTTTTATCAGCAAAATCAATTTTATTAGAAGATCCCAAAGGGGAAAAGTTTATCAACAAAATTGCATGGGACGTGATTGGTTCGAGGGATTGAAAGGGATTGGAAGGCTTAATCCTGGGATTGGCTGGGCGTGCCAAATAGACCGGATATAGCAATCTCGGGATATAGCAATCCCATAGATCTTGCACCAATCCACTGACGTAGCTAGCATTACCTTCAAATCCGTGCAATCCATTCTAATACCATCCAATCTGCCCAGCCAAACAGGCCCTTATTGTACAGAGTAAACTCAGTAGGGCCCACGTTAAACCATAAATCTCTAAATCCCCAAATCCCCAAATCCTTAAATCCCCAAATCCCTAAATCCCCAAGTCCCCAAATCCCTAAATCCCTAAATCCCCAAATCCCTAAATCCCCAAATCATTTTAATCGGTATTGAGATTGAGAGAGATTGAGAAGAGAGAGAGAGAGAGAGAGAGAGAGAGATACCTGTTTGAGTTGGAGCCCCGATCACGGTCAACCGAGCTTTAAAGGATGCGTGAGAGAAAGAGAGGACTGAGAGAGACAGAGAGAGAGGATGCGCGAGAGAGAGAGAGAGAACCGAGAGCGACAGAGAGATAGAGAGAGAGAGAGAGAGAGAAGGCGCGGTGGAGAGAGGACCGAGAGAGTGAGAGAGGGCGACAGAGTGAGAGTGAGAGAGGACAGAGCGAGAGAGACTTCTCACGGTCTTACGAGCAGGTCACGTGGTTGATGCTTTGTGGGCCCCACCGTGATGTATGTGTTTCATCATTGCCATCCATCTATTTTTCCATTTCATTTTATGGTATGAGACAAAAAATGAGGTATATCCCAATCTCAACTGGACCACATTATAGGAAACAGTGTTGAATAAGCGTCGACCATTAAAAACCTTTTGGGGGGTGAAAACCAACGCGATCTTGTGCAATTCTGCCACCTAGGCATAGGTTGTTGCCGCCCCCATGGGACACATTGGATGGTCCACATCATGAAAAGTGATGATGGGTGGGCCCACTATCAAAACCCAGTAGTAAGCACATCCGTCACTGGACGTTTTTCGCTAGAAGTGAACTGTTCAGATGCTTTCTTCAAAAAATAGGTAGGGCCCACTTCTGATGATATTCTCAGGGATCTACTCCATTCATCATTTTCTCAGTAATGTGTAAGCCCATGGGTCAAAGTATGAGGTAGATTCGAACTCTATGTAGGCCACACTATCCACCTGTGATGAGGCACTACCCACCGTTGAAGCAACCCTCTGTTATCCTTTATGTGCATGCATATGGAATTTTGTTTATTTACAAATTTGCCACTCTCCCTTTTAAAATAGTATGTCGTCCATTCCTCCCTACTGCACCATGCAAAAGAAGTGAAATTTGGCGAATATCCAACGTTTTTCATGCTCTTTCCATCGGTTCAATTTGGGTCCCGATCACCCAAGGATGTCCAAGATGCTTTCTTAATGGTTAGTGTCTGATCTTGCCCATTGGGTCACTTATACACTGATCCAAGGGATGAATTTTGACGTGTATAGTTAATTTATGGTCCTCGGGCCATATATGTAGTTTCGAGCCAAACGGATGGTGGGAACATTATGATCTTATTTACTGGATGACTTTCAAGCCTCTTTAACATGAACGGCTTGATTTCCTAGGATATCTAACATGTAAATCCTTCGATCTCGGTCCCTTGGGGTCTATCCCTTACCTTTGGTGTCATCAGAGTGTTAAATCCATGCTTTAAGCATCCTTTTCAGTCCTACGCTTGTGAATACACCTTGCATCACAAACATGATTAAATAGGGCATTAAAAAGTATCATGTTCGTAAAAACAAGTAATAACTGGGATCTAATATGCAATATTCGACCCTTAACAAGGGGCCATATAAAGTTTTGGATCAATCTGATATTTTTTTCCCTTCATCTGGGCCTATATGACCTAATCAACAGATTAGATGTCAAATAAAAAGTACAATGGGCGTTAGGAGGGTTTTAATGGTGGATATCCAATCACTATGGTTTTCATGTGGTGTGGTCCACCTGAGATTTATATCTCTCTCATTTTTGGCATCAAGCCTTAATATGATTTGTAAAAATGGATGGACGGCATGGATGAAACACATACATCATGGTGGGACCCATAGAGCACCGACCAACATCCACCAAGTTTTGTGGGCCCCACTATGATGTATTTGCTATATCCACACAGTCCATCCATTTTGAGATATCATTTTACGTCATGAGCCAAGTTTTGGATCAAGCTGATCTTTGGTTTTTCCCTTCATCTGGTCCTGTATGACCTAATCAACAGATTGGATGTCAAATAAACAGTACAGTGGGCCTTAAGATGGATTTTAATGGTGGATATCCAATCACCATTGTTTTCATGTGGTGTGGTACACCTGAGATTTATGCCCCGCTAATTTTTGGTATAAAACTGTAAAATAATCTGAAAAAATGGATGAACGGAATAGATGAAACATGTACATCATAGTGGGGCCCACCCGTAGAAGAGGATTTTAATGGTGGATATCCAATCAATATTGTTTTCCTACGATGTGGTCCACCTTAGGTTTATATCCCTATCATTTTTTTGATCAAGCCCTAAAATGATCGGTAAAAATGGATGAACATAATGCACATTAAATGCACGGTGTTGATGTTCGACACCATCAATTCTTAGGTTCTCGCAAGGTCAATAAGTTGAGTCACAACTTTGACAACAATATTTAGCCCATTTTATATGTCTAGCCCATTCACTCTATTTTACTAATCAATACCCTCAATTTAACTAGTTACTCGCCCCAATCAGGCTAGCTACATATGAGAAAGATTTTGGGCATACAAGATTGATCAACAATTTGAGTGAAATTTGATTTAAACATATGAAGCTATTTACTTTTCAATCTGGACTAATTCAATTGTCCAAAAATAGTTAAATGATCAATTAGTGGATGTGCCCAATAATTTATTAATTTTTTTTTCACAAATAAATTTCAATTTCCATTTAAAAATAACATTTTTTTCAAAATGTATATTTTTTTACTCTTAATTTTTCTTTAAAAACTTTTAACAAAAAATCATTTTTATTATAAAATATTTCAAAAAATAAATTAAAATACAATTTCTAAATTTTTTTGAAAAAAATATCTAAAATTTTCACGAATTTTAATTTTTTTTCCCAAAAATTCCAAAATGCCAATTTATTTTCTTCAAAAGCATCATGTTGTTTTCAACTTTTCAATTTTTTTTAAATTAAATATATTTTTTTCAAAATCTTAGAGTTTTTATAAATAACTTTTTCTTCTAATTTCGAATTTTAAACATTCTCAATTATTTTTCAAAATCACAAAATTATTCAACTTATTTATTTTTCATTTCAAAATGTTTGTTTTTTGATAAAGTATCGATTTTTTTAATATCGTTTTATTTTATTTTTCACTCAAATTTTATTTTGAGTGAAAATAAAATAAAATTTCACATTTTTTAAAATATGAAATTTTATTTTATTTTTCAAATTTCAAACTCTCATTTTCTTTTTTAAAATATTTTCATTTTTCAACATTGTGAAAATTTTCACATTTTTTAAAATATTTTTATTTTTTATTTTTCAAGATATTTATTTTTTCTGAAAATCAAATGCTTTTTTTTTTCAAATTTATCAACTTTATTCAAAATTCTTTTTTGTTCCCACAAAATAGATTTTTATTAAATTACGATTTTTATTTTTTCAAAATCTATTTTTTTTCTCAAACATTGTTAAATTTTTTTAACTTCTCAATATTCTTTTTCGTGTGATATTATAAATCATTTAAATATTAATTTTAAATTAAAAAAGAAAAATAAAAATTCCACTCATTTGATATAAAAACAGAATAAATTTTCTTTTTGCATTCAATCAATTGTTAAAAAATAATCTTAGATATAAATATGTACAATTAAACCACCGAAATTCTATTAAAAAACAATTATTAGACTACAAAAAAAACTTAATTTTCCACCATATTCTTAAAAAAATGAAAAAAATAAATGTGAAGGAAAAAGTCCTTTTACGACGGACCATGATCCGTCGCAAAAGCAACTGAGAAGCGCGCCATTTGGTGTTTTGGGTGGGAATTTACAGCTGTGACAAAATCAAATTTTGCGACGGATTTCGTCCATCGCCTATTAACGACGGACCAAATTCCGTCGTAAATACGTCGAAAATCAGATTTTAGCGACAGATTTTGGTCCGTCGCTAAATTCAGCGACGTTCCGACCGAATTTTCGAGAAACACGGGATTAGCGATGGACTTTTTTGTTAGCGACAGATTAAATCCGTCGTTAAACCAAGAGATGTTCATCCGTCGCAAAAATACATCGCAAATTGACCAATTTGGCGTAGTGACATACCTGGATATCAACTAAAAGTAGGCCTTGTGCAGAGAATTTCGCCTTTTAATCGAAGTAGTAGATCCCGTAACCTGAAACTATGGAAATATAACAGCAAATTAGGAGTAATCGGACTTCTGAATATCCAACTCCAACACAGAGAAATGAAGCTTGCATACATGATGAAGATGACGAATGGCATCTAAACTGCTTATATCATACAAAGCATGAGACATGAAACATCAGACAAAATCACATCTCTAACTAAGAGGATGTCACTGGCACATGAACGCATGATCCTAGCCATTTACAAAGTATGTCCTAAATGGCAAGCATACTATGTCCTAGAAAATCAGGGCCATCTCTATTTGGTTAGATGTAATGGATATGGTTGGAGTAAACAGCAATCCTTTGTGGAAAGGTTTGTTCATGATAGCTGAGTTCCAGCCAACCACATGAAGAATGGAACATTCAATTTCTGTAAAAAGACCCTTGTCTTAATTGGTGTTTTCCACATAACTAGACCACCCCCTTACGAAAATATAACAGCAAATTAGGAGTTGAATATTAACATAAATTCATATATAGCAAGGTTGTACCTGTACATTTGAGATGAAGTGCAAGCAACATAAATGATTGAGATGAAAAATAAATAATTTGTTGGAATGCACACGATTGAAGTACAACCAGAAAATGTTGTAGCAAATATCCCTAGATATACCAGCACTATTTTCAGATCTTGGCAAGTCAAAATCTCATCTGAGTCCATTCAGTACAGATCCAGGATTCCAAGCATAACCCCATGCACCAGAACTGAACATCATCATGATCCAATACACCAATTGTATCAACAAAGTTTTCTTCTTTTTTTTTGAAAGATGAGCTGTCAACAAAATATTAACAGCACGCAGACCCATAAAGAGTTCAACACTATTGTGTGAATTTTGTTTTGTAACCAATGGAACCTGAGCAGACCCAATCTTCATGAAACCAAGAAAACATACGGAGTGCTTTAGCTTTTTAGGAGTAAACAGTGGCAAATAGCTCAGTCAACTACCCCCCTCCTCCCACCAAACTAATAAAAAATTCCATTCATGAATCTGACCAAATCCCAGTTCAAAACCTATAAAATCAAACCAAATGAAATGGGGATTTTGTTAACCTTGCAGCGCAAAAAGAGATTAGCAAAAGAGAGCGCTCTTATATGTAATTGACAAAGAGCCGACGAATCAGGACATAATACAATTCAAATCCAATCAAACTTGTTTTTTTTTTTTTTTTTTTTTTTAAGACCTACATACCGTCTAGCTGTTTCATGCATAATTTCTTGAATTGAGCAAAACTCAATTCAAATCCAATCAAAACAAACCAACCACGAGCTAGGTTCTTAAAAATAAAAATAAAAATTCTGGGTATAATGAGTAATAGATTCGAAAAGAAAGTCATGCTCTTTACGCCACCATCCAAATAATTATTACAAAATTCACAGGAATCCACGCATCCAATCAAAACTCCCTTTGGAACCAATCAAATCGGATCAAATAAAGAACATGCCAGAATCCAGTCCTTTCATTCTTCAAACAAGAGAGTCAAAAGAAAGAAGGGCAAAGGAATCTGGAAAAAAAAATGGATAGAAAAACAGACATGCAGGGATCTTTCACATAAAACAGAATAAAACACCTCACAGTTTTTGTTTTTTTTTTTCTGTTACCTAATTACTACACCCACTGTCAGTTCCCATCAATCACCTGTTATTCGAGACTCACATGACAAGTTGCTATATTGGAAACAAGATACCATATCTATATATACACACTTCAACATCAACATATTCCAAGAAACAGAGTAAGCTAGGCCATGATTTAGGTTGGTAAGTACATGTGGACCAAATATACAATAAGAACTTTACTACCCAATTATATATGTTTTGAGATCGAATAGCTGATACAATGTAGTTGTGTAGAAATGCTCGTGAATCTGACAGTGAATCTGTATGTCAACATCTAAAGCAATTCAATCAGATTCTACAATATGAGATATCTAAAACTGAAATCGGATGTGAAACTAGGACTATACATATATACCAGTGCAAGTTGGATCTCAAATCTGAATATGAGGCTGATCTGAAACTAAACATACATACTTGTGCAAACTATATCTGAACCTGTTTCCATTCTGAAACTGAATCACAACATCTATAGCAATAGAAACTGTTATACAATTAAAATCCTATGTGTGTTGCTGCATGTACAATGGAAGAATTTCTAATTTGTTAGGAAATAACAAAGTTGGTGTGATTCACATCTATAACAGTCTCTCCACTGATTCTGACATCTAAAATCTGAAATTGATTCAGTGTTTTGTAAATGGTGCTGACATTACATTTCAGTTTGTTAGTTGTTCCAAATCATATATACGTTCTTAGCATGCACAAGGGCAGAGGGATGCCGAGTACAATGACAGAGTTCCTGATGTCTCTGGAAAAAACAAAGTTGTTGTGATTCATAACCTCTCTCACAATATAAAGAATAAGGGATTCATTCCAAGTTGCGTTACCAGAACTCATGTTTTAGCTACTTAAGATCCCCATCCTTTTCATGTATGAAATGAATGTCACTCAATTGCATTATGAGGAGCATAGCTACCCATGACATTTTAACAGGAACTCTGATGAAACAATAAAAAAACATGCATCATACCTGTGTGGCTCATAAAATCTGGACAGTCAATTCATCAGGTATCTATACATTTGTTACAACAATACACAGCTTGTCAATATAGCTCGTTGATTTATAATAGAAGATAAGAATGGACAAACAGTTCATTTACTTTGAGGTTTGTAGAGAAATACAAATCAAAGATCTACATAGAGCACCACATGTATATTCAAATGGACATTATAAAATAGAGAGGGAGAGATGGATGGAAATAAAACAAAAGAAAAATGAATCAGTATCGATGGTGGGAATCCATAAGCGCTTCATTACCTGATGGATTACAGCAATGACATTAGAAACACGAAAATCATATCGCAAATACATTTATGATGCCCAAGAATCCAACAAAAATTGCCCGATTTTATCTCTATCACCACCCACCTCAGGGCATGAATCTGTAGTCAGACGCTGGAAAATACTAAGCGAGAAAACAGTCCAGGAGAGACTATTTTGGACGGAGAAGGATAATGACAACATCCAGATCGCAAAACCCCCAAATTATGGCTTTCAAATCATTCTAGGAATCAACTTGCAGGGATTAAAAAATCCCGTAGAGGAAGGCGTTAAGATTTTCAAATCCACCAAATAAGACACACAGGTAGCAAAACCCCTAAATGGAAAGTATAAAACCATAATGAAATGAACATGTAAGGAGGAAAACAGCTAGAGTAATGCATCAACACTGAAATCTGGCAACAGAACATGCAAGTAGCAAAACCCCTAAATGGGAAGCTTCAATCCATAAGAGCATGCAGACATGCAGGGACCAAAACCCCCTAGAGGAAGGCATCAACAGTGAAATCCGCCAACAACCTCATCTAGAAGACATATAAAAATCTGAAACTAGAGATGACAACGTGCATGAGGTAGAAGCCCCAATTTCTAGGAGAAATTGATAGCTGGACCATACATGCATGAAGAAATCCCCAATCAGGAAAGCATAAGGGGCCTGTTAACACATGAATTTCAAATGCGATTATGAAAGAAGCGTAGATAGAGGCTTCCCTTTAGAGGGAGATGAACGCATACCTTCCACAAGCAATCCCTCAAATGAAACTCACAGGGATGAAGACTCTATGAAAGGCGGGTATTTGTACGCTTACCGGATTCGTGCGAGAATGATGATCTCCCACCATCTCCAGCGACTTCTTAACCGCTGCCATCACTCGATCCCGTCGGTCCGTACGCGGGATGGGAGAGGTTTTCATGGGATGGGCTCGAGGTCGCAGCGCCGGATGGCAAGCGATCCCGAGAGCGATTTCGCAATCCCTCTTCAGTCCCACCGACATATACGATCACCGCGGGATATATGCCGCCCCAAACAGCCACGTGGGATGGACGGTGGGATTAAGGCGATCCCATCCCTCCTAATACCATGGGATCTGCCCAGCCAAACAGGCCCTTAAGAAATTAATCACCAGCTTTGAGTCGAATTCAATGATTATCTGGTGAAGACCATGATTTAGCCCGTAGATAATACCGTCATGAACTGCTCTGAGTTCGGCGAAGGTGTTGGAGCCCGTACTATAGCCATGAGAAAAAGCGAACAGAACATGGCCAATTTTGCTTCTACAAATTCCTCCACCACCCAATCTCCTGGGGTTTCCAAGCGACGAACCATCGACATTAATTTTGGCCCAGCCACAGGGTGGGGGGAGCCATTTAATCACTTGGAAATGAGGGAGGGTGCGGGAGACTGGAGGGAGGGAGTGCTGGCTCGACAAAAGAGGAGTGGAATGGTCGTCCCTATTCACAACCGAGGGATGAGGTGGCCTGCCGGCCACGTTGAAGGAAGTACTATGATCGCCCCTAATTTGGCTGATCCACCACAGAATCCTGGAGTGGAGACGTCTAATGGAGGGGTAGCAAACATCACCTCATTTCTCATTTGCCAAATTTCCCACAGAACGACGCAGGGAGCCAAGTTGTGAGCCTTCGAGGAGAGGCTGATGGTGGCACGGGCTGCCCACCATTGGTAAAGACGATGCTCCACCGACGGGGTATTTTGCAAGGAGATTCCAAAAATTGAGGCAACCAAATCCCACACCGTTTTAGCAATACCCCCTTCCAGAAAAAGGTGTGGGATGGATTCTGACGATTGAGTAGGCTAGCTCAAGGAAGACAAAGAAACACAGCAGACACATCTAGGGCCCATTTGGATGCCCCTGGATTGAATTTGGGCCTCGACTGGGATTGCTTTCGAGAGTATTTTCTAGAGGAGAGTGGAGATTTTTGGGGGAAGGGAAGAATGCCAGACCCATTTAGACCAAGTTGTGTGGGGCAGGCTGCTTCTGCAAAGGTCTCATGCTGAGCGAACGGAGAATCTGCCAGAGGGGGTGAACGGCCAGAACACTTCGTCAAGCCCAGGGGAAAGGCAAAATCTCGCTTGGAAAATAAAATCTTTAATGTGCTAAGGAAGGATAGTAAGGATCGCAGACAGAGGGATAGGGCCTGCAGGGCCCAGAAAATGGTTGATCTTCATCTGGCTCAAAAGGGGGGATCTGAATGGAGCCAATGCGATTTAAGGGACCTAATTCGGTCCAGTTGGTGGCCGAGTTGTTGTTGTCCCCTACGCCTATTTTTAGCTGAATCGAGTCATCCACTCGTGAGCACAATTGGATGATCTTCTTCCAGATAGGAGAGGCCGGACGGGGGAGAGGGCGAGGGGTATTGCCAACGGGATTGTATTTTGCTTTCATAAACACACTCCACAGGCTGCGATTAGCGAAAGGTGAGTTGCAGCTAATGAGTGCATAGGGATGCTTCCTAGCAAGTAGCGAATCAGCACCATTCTACCCGCGTGGGAGAGAAATCTGGCTTGCCATCCAGATATCCGGGCCTCAACTTTATCTAACAGGGGTTGGAACGCCACTGCCTTTAGCTTGCCAATAGTGAGGGGAACCCCAAGGTAAAGGAAAGGGGCGAAGACATTAGTGATTCTGCTTACCCATTTAATCGCTCTAATTCTGGCCTGCGAGAGAGCGGAAGCGCATACAAATGAGCTTTTGGCCAGGTTGATAGATTGACCAGAAGCTGCCTGGTAATCATCCTGGTAATCATCAAGGAATTTCTTCAGGGCCTTAACCGAGGAGATGGAACCAATGACGAAGAGCAGGGTGTCATCTGCGTATAATAAATGGGAAATGATCGGGTAGTTTCTGTTCAACTTGTAAGGAAGGATGGCTTGGCCAGCAATCTGCGATTTCATACTGCTACTCAGCACTTCAGTGGCGATGATGAAAAGGGCTAGGGAGAGCGGGTCACCCTGTCTGAGTCCCCTGGATGATTTGAACAATCCCGAAGCTTTGCCATTTATAAGAACCGAGAACCAGGCGCTAGACCAACAATGTTCGGCCAGCCGAACCCACCCCTGGCTAAAACCGAATCTCAGCAAAACGTTCTTGAGGAACAACCAATCAACTTTGTCATAGGCTTTTTCCATGTCTACTTTCACGACAAGATTTCCACCCCTGGACTTTCTGTTTATATCTCTGAAAACTTCCTGTGCTAGCGCAATATGTTCAGCAATAGGGCGACCTTGGATGAACGCCCCTTGTTTAGGGGAGATGATGACCGAGAGGATTGAGCTAAGCCTCGACGCTATAATCTTGGCCAGGATTTTGTAAAGGCAGTTACACAGGCTTATGGGTCTGAATTGAGAGAAGTTGGTGGGGGAAGAGACTTTAGGAATGAGGCAAATCATTGTGGCATTAAGGGCACGCGGGATGGCCCCACCAAGGAAAATATGAGTGATCGCTTGCAGTATATCCTAGTTGATTATGTTCCAGCGGCCTTTGAAAAATGCACTTGAGAAGCCATCCGGGCCCGCAGCGCCATCGGAAGGAATCGCATTCACTGTAGTAAGCACCTCCTGAAGAGTCGGAGTAGCCAATAGATCAGCATTCTGCTCATAGGTGATTAGGTGTGGGATGGAGTCGAGAAGGCCAGGACGATTAGTCACGCTGACTGCCGCACACTGATTGGTGAAAAATTCTACCGCAGCCTGTTTGATTTGCATTGGATCAGTCAACGTCTCCCCAGCTTGGTTCCTGATTGATCGGATATCATTCTATCTCTGTTTCTCCATGGCCACCGCGTGGAAGAAACGGGTGTTTGTATCTCCCAATTCAAGCCAATTTATCGAAGATTTTTTTTTCCAAAAAGCCTCGTCCATGCATTCAAGATGTCTCAGATTGGACACGATACGATCATAATTCTCCTACCGATCAGCCGAAATAGTCATGTTATCTGGGGGCCCTTGCAGCTCCGTCTCCACTTCTTGGAGTTCAGATTCAGCTTGGGAAACCTGACTAGAGATGTTACCGAAAACCTCACGATTCCAGGTTTTAAGAGCAGCCTTGACCTTTCTCATTTTGACGAGGATATTGTCTATCGGGTGGGCAGCGCCAGTAGAAGCTTAAGCATTCTTTACCACTTCCTGAAAGTATTCATGCATCAGCCACATGTTGAGGAATAGTACTCAAAGAGTAGGATTTACTCCTTGCTTAGTCCTCATTTATAATTATATTAAAAATAAAAAATAAATGAGTTTTATTTTCTATGTAAATATTTCTATCAAACATTCACATGCAAATTGTTGATCATGTGGTGCCTATTTAGATACCTGACATTCTATTTTCTAAGCACATCTTTCATGATTGTATATGATTAGAATGAAAAAAATAAGAGATGTTTTATATTTATTCCTTTTCTATATGTATCATATAATATAAATTTAGAATAGTACACCTCTTTCACCATTATTTATGTAAAAAGAATACACCAAGTTGGTTACATTTTAGGTATGGTTATTTTTGTTGAATACATAAATGTATAATTAAATTCAACATTTTGTTACTTCTTCTTTTTTTTGTATAATTAAATTCAACCTTTTGTTGCTGCCTAGTCAAAGAGTATAACAAATAAAGCTTACTTGGTATTAAAAGTATGCATATTATGTAGTCACAACAATTCACATTGGTATTAATATCACACGAATAATTGGTAAAGTGGTAATGACATTTGATATTCATCTTATAATAGTTAAACGATAAATTTGGTTGTTCAGAACTTTTCATTAGTTCCAATAGTTTTAAAATTTTAAGAATATTAATCACATCGGATGATAATAAAGGATTTTGACGTCATTCCATTCAATCACTATATTCTTGGTGATTTCGATACTGCACCAAAAATAATAATAATAATAATAATAATGATTAATACAAATAAAAAATAGAAAAAATAAAAATCACCCTAATTAAGATAAACTATTGAAACAAAAAACATATAGAAATATGAAAACAAACCAAACAGTCCAGTATGGTATGCAATACAAAACAAGATTAGAACAAACGTTTATTTGACTCAATTCCAGAAACACAGCATTGGGGGAAAAAAAACCCAAAGATATAATCAATAAAATAAGATAGCCCAGAAAGAAAATTGTGGGAGTGAAAAATTCACTGATTGAAAACACATACATATATGTTACAATTGGAGATGATGCATGTAATGTGAGTGTTTGCCTTCGAAATACTCATGCATGTGCATTAGCACCTTTTCAGCACTAGTCACACAAATATTGCACAAAGACATAGGAAAAGCTGAACACAATATTCATTTCAATTGCATGTTTAAAATTTTCGAAGTTAGATGTGCTCTTTTTTTTTTTTTTTTTTTTTTTTAGAACATATATATTCATCGGAGGAGATTACAAGAGATTCGGGTGGGCCTCACCAAAATCGAGAGCCGCACGGGGAACGGAAGATCGGCTACTGTCAAGATCTCGGTCTGGCCCTGGGAAGCACTCCCAAACTTAACCAAGCCATCCGCAACGCCATTAGCTTCCCTTGGCAAGAAAGAAATTCTGAGGGAGGCCTGCCTCCTAAGGCAGGATAATTTGGCCCCAATAACTCCAACCCGAGGAGCCATCATTGTTCAAGAGATCCACCAGGCACCTTGAATCACTAAGCATATCAATGGCAAAGAAGCCCTTAGAAATAGCCATGTCCAGCCCATCAACAAGGGCGGTGGTTTCCGCCATGAAGTTAGTGCCTATGGTATAATTCGCGGCAAATGCGAAAAGAAAATCTCCATTGCTGTCTCTGTATATCCCTCCACCACCAGAGGGGCCCGGGTTACCCTGGGCCGAACCATCAACATTGATTTTAACCCAGCCCGCTTAGGGCCTGGACCATTTGACTACCTCGGGCTTGCTGGAAAAACAGGGGACACACCTGATTTGGAGCTGCTGCAGAGTGTATTGACCTTAGGATTTGACTGGACGAGGGTTTGGGAGAGGAGCGATGAAATGCAACTAGCGGGTGACCTAACTGATGGTGCAGGCCCCACAACAGGCCTGTTGTCGAACCTAGAGTTGTTCCTTGCAATCCATATTTCCCAAATAATGAGACTGGGGAGGAGGCCATGGAGTTGGAAGAACCAGCCGTTCTCCACCAATGGAGCACGGTAGTATTCATGGAATGAATAGGCTAAGGGGGAATGTGAAAATGAGCTACGAAATAGGACCAAACCTCCTTAGTGAGGCCTCCAGAAGCTAGAAGGTGGTCCACCATTTCCTCTGCCGGTTGCAGCATAGCATAAGGGAGGCAGTAGTTGCATCAGGATGCCAGGTAGATCCCTTTATCCTTGACTCGAGCATCAACCGGGATAGCCCCATGAAGGGCCCTCCAAGTTAGATATGCTTAATTGTTCTCCTAGTTACATCGGATAACTTGGATAGCCCAGTAGATCGATCTGAACCGTCTGTTGAGCCTAGTATACATTTGAGGGGATACCATGCATAAATAAGTCTGATTGGATGATCAAATCCATCCTAGATTTAAACTTATTTTTTTATCTATCCTTTTTCCAACCCATGGTTGGAAGTTTGAGATTGACAAATAGAAGTGATTCTTTAGAATCATAAGCAATTCATGATGGGAACTAGCAAATAGATAGATCTATTGGTTAGTTAAACCTATTTTTCGTACAAATGATCTTGACTATCCATATTGGAGCCCATTTGTCAGATGGTTGAGATCATCAGATTAGTGTAGTCAATGAAATGTGCATTTGTCCTAACATGGACAGTTTAAATTAATCGATTGGACTGTTAGAGTGTTAGAGGTTTAGTAAACATATCATAAAATAACATGTAAAAAAAATAAAATTACGCCGATTAAACAGTTGTAAGCATCCTGTCAATAAAGATGGTAATGGATCCTAGGCCTAGCCTGGCACTTAAGGCTTGAGCCAGAGACTTGGGCCCATAACTAGGGCTGAAAGTCAAGCGGGTTGGGTCAGGTTGGTGCTCTACATTAACCCTACTAAAGATGTAACACCCCGAACTTTTCAAAACTCGAGTATCGAAAATTCTCGAGTATTACCATGAAATTTAATTTTGTATATACATGTGTATGTCACCAATTTAGCATATCCTAACCTTACATCTATTTTCTAACCTGAATTTGACCATTGGGAATAATCTCCATCCATAGATCAAGTCATCTGACCATTGATTTTTAGAACAAGATCATCATATATCCAAGTATTCTCACTTGTTCATCATTATCAATCATTCAATCAACTATTCACTGCTAGGTAAAGATATTTGACCGTCCACTTTAAGTTTGGACTACCTGATCATGGTAAACTAACTACCTGATCTCTACATCCACTTGTACATATATCGAATCGAGATGTTGATCCGTTCATCTTTTTCACCACCTATGAATATGCTTAACCCACCATCAGGACTATAGTTTGAGGAACTTACACATATGAACAAGTCACTTGAATCTAACGATATAGATGTTCTACCTCTTGATCACTTTAAAAACCAACTTGTGTTCATCCGTTTACAAAACCGACCGTACGATCACCTATGCATATGATCAGAGTAACCATCAAGTTTTCATATTTTTAACATGTCATCTGACCATCCATCATATTTGGATCCGCCAAACGGGCCGCCTAAATATCAGAACGAACTGCTCAATTCAAAGATCCTAAGGTATATGCTACAACTACCGGCTAACTTCTTTATTAAATATATGAAAGCGTTGATTTAGACCTCGGGGTGATATAGCCCATCAAAAAGGCATCTTGGACATCTAGAAGTGATCAAGGCTCAAAATGGGGCGATGGAAAGAGAATGAAAAATAAAGAATGTATGTCAAATTTTATTGCATTTGGATGGTGTAGTCCGACGTTACGGACGGTGGAAGTTGGAGAAATAAAAAATAGCAAAATCATAAATACTTAATGACATTAACCTATACCCTTGAATTCTAAATTATATACTTCTCATGATCCGTTTCATGTGAAATTTTATATCATGCTTATTTATCATTAAATTAACCATACACGTCGAATTTCAGCCCTTAGATCATTGTAAAAGTGGCCCAATTAACAAATCAACCTCTTAACCATTGATTTTGGTGTCCATCAAGTAAGGAAAGCTCGTGGGTAGTTATAGTAGGATATACACCCAGCACGTGATCATTTTGAATATATGCTATGCGGCTTGCCGATATAGTCGGATCCTACTATCAGAAATTTGGATGATTAAACACCTCTACTACAACACTGCATTACATTTTCTGCATCGCATTACATTTACAGAACACAAAAATGACCCGTATTCTTCAGAAATTAGTCAAGTCTTATGAATTAAAGATCATACATCTGTACGAGTAGAGTAGGTGCCTAACACCTTCCCTCTCTATAACCGTGATCCCTAACTTGGAATCTCAGGACTGCAAACTCACAATTCATCTTACGCTTAAGGATCTTTAGGTCCTCAATCTTAACCATTTTTACAGGCTCTAACCGATTGTAGAATCATAATGTCACGCCCCAGACTCGGTAACCGGACTCACAAGGAACCCGATGGCCGGTTCTGGCCGCAACAGCCTCCGTAGTACCCCATTCTCGGCTCCTGAGGTAGGTTCCGATCCTGGGATCCTACAAGGAGGATTTTTATAACAGTATAATCACTTCCAATGCGAGCATACCCAAGATCACAGGAAGTACATCTGAGAATAACAAAGGCACACATCACAAAATTCACTAAAAATTTGAACTTTTACAATCATCCAAGAAGGTCCAAAAGGACATACATGAGAATAAAAGGAAAAGAAAGAGAAATCAGCAACACTGGAGTCTTCACTGCTCAACTCTACTCCACGCTTTGCTGCTACGGCGCCTACCTAGAGTCTCCTGCACGCATCAATCGTGCATAAGCTTATAGAAGCTTAGAGGGTGGTGTAAGTGTGTGACAATGGTGTACAGAAGAATAGCGGGAGGTATAAGGAGAGAAGCATGACCAATGAACATATCACTAATCTTACCAAGGCTTCACATGAATGCGATGTAATAAGTAATGGGTGCCATACCAAGGCAATGTATGAAGCGGGGCTTGTACAGTCAATGCTAATGCGATGCAAGTAATGTCAGTGCTCATATCCAAACCATATGTCAAGTACATTTTCAATCATAAGGAAATCACCGGGGTCCATTACACTGCTGAATGACTGCCGCTCTACAGACCCCGCATAGTCAAACGAGCGTAAGAGACCTCACTACCCACCTGTGGATAACCAATCACCAACAAGGCCTAAAGGTAACGGACCCATTTACGAGCTGGTCAGACTCAGCCTAGCAATGCCTCCTCACACCAGGCAGGTAAGGCCACACCCCTATCCAACCGACTACACGACAATGGGAGTCGTGGCCTAACGGTATAAGGCCCTCGTGCGCTCATGTATTCCACCCGGTCATGGCGTTGGAGCAGATCCTTGGTACCATGGAAGTTTTGGAAATTTCACCCATGGGCATCCTATGCACCTGGTATGCTCAATTAATATTTTCGGTGTCCACACATACGGCCATCCACGAATACCCCTGTGGAGGCAAGGCCCTGATGAAGTAAGGGCGGATATCCACAAGATATGCAATGCCAGATGCATGAATCACACAATCACACATGCATCAATTCCAAGTATCCATCTCTTGAGGAGATAGCAACATGTCCTACACAATGACACAGCCATGGCCAATCATACCTCAACCAATCATGCATATGATGCGTATGGGAGTGGGCCATAAAGATGAATAGGGGTGCCGATGAGGTGAAGATGAGCTCTCTACTTAACAATGAAGGGTCTAGGTACTTAACCAATTCCTCATAAGGAATACAACCTCGAGTGGGAGCCCATATACCTGGGGTAGCCCACAAGACTAAGGACCTAGACTAAGGACCACGAGACTAATGGTATAGGCCTAAATAGATGAAACGGGCCTAGCAATGGTCTATGGTGGGCCTTTAACCACCTATAGAAGCCCATGGGCCTACCTTAGGGTCATCAATATGGACATCCAACCACAATTGGTCCCCAAGAGTTAGCCCATCTCTAATTGATTATGGATCAAGGCCCAAGGCCCACGCAACATCAGAAATAAGAAACGGGCAGCCATAATCATATCACAAATACTCATGTTGGGCTTCAGAAAGGCGACCCAAGGCCTATCTACAACATGGGTCCAAGGGAAACACACATAGCCCAACCCATATATACCACTATGGGCCCATAGGGGAAAGGTTAAGGCCCAACATAAAAGCCACTAATCCCATATATTGTGGTGGCCTAGTGGGCAACCCATTGCTCAAACCACATGGGCAAATGTCATGCTCTTATTCAAGTAAGTTGGGCCTACAACCCGGCCCAAGTATTAAAGTTGATTTGGTGGGCAACCAAGGGCCCATCTACTTGTGTAATCCGGCCCACTAACCCAACACAATATTATGGTAAAAATGGCCCATGAGTTCAATGGGCCTATCTGAAAAGTCCCAGCCCAATTGGGCCTAAAGAGTTCAACAACTAGCTACATTCACGGACCCAAATTAAAATTCAACTGAGGTGGGGCTCAAAAGTACATTTATTAAGCCCAGCATTTAAGGAACCAAAGGTATAAATTATTCCCTCTAAGATCTTCACAATGTGGTGGGCCTCACTCCTCGAAATTTCAGCCCAAAGGCCAAGCATAATTATAACATGTTGTTGTCTTAAATTTGGGCACTCCATTGGAGTGGGTCCAGGGCCTCTAAAACTCTGGAAATTGAGGGCCAAGGTCCCTCATCATGCATACAATGAGAGGTAACCCAAAAAGGTGGCCCACCATCAGAGGAAATATTTTTGAATTATGGTTTTATTAAGGCATATTGCTGGACTGTACAGCAGAAAATCTGGCAGTCCAACTATCTTTGCCCATTCTTTTGGACGCCCAAATGAGGTCCGTTGGAGCTGAAATTTTACAGAGTGACACCACCATAGGTGGGACACACCCCCACAAAATTTCAAAATTTTTGGACATCTATAAATATTTTAATTCATTTAAAGAAATCCATCTGTCCTGAAAATCGGACTGATCTGGACGCCATGTTATAATTGGCCGATCCAGCCATCACTATGGTGTGTACAGGTGTCCATTGGCCTCAAAATTTTGTATGTGGGTCCTACCATGGGTGGTCCACTTTTATGTAAATTTTTATAATTTTTGCACACTCAAAACTATTTTAATAAATTTTGGAATTCTAACCTGTCCAGTGTGGATTGCTGCTGGAACAGTGCAGAAAATCCAGACTGTCCACCTCACTTGGACCACACCTTTGGGACCCCTATGAATGTCAGATTGGGCTAAAATTTGGGAGACATCAAGATGAGATCCCCACCTTTTAGAAAAGTATATTTGGTGGTTATGAATAGTCCCCCAAACAGTCCCAAAATCTGGTCCAAAATCAACCAGAAGCTGTCCAGAAAATTCTAGACAGCAACATGTACTTGAGTAAAATTAATTATATAAGCTAAATAAAAAGGGGAATACTCCAAGAACTAGGTGCTATGGCCCTCCATAGTGGGCCCCACAAATTTCTGAAACAAATCCCAAGGTTACCACACTTGCATGCATCAATAAAGGTCAGCAAATGGGACACCCAACCATAGTGTAGGTGGGTATGGATGTCCCACCCTAGCTGGACTTTTCTGGACTGTCCAGGCCCACCAAGTGGACCACACACATCATCAGCAATCATAGGAAAGGTAGAATAAAAACATTCCGGCCATTGGGAGAAGGCTCCGTCACTATTGAGCCTTCCCCAACACAATCACACCCATACATTGCATTTCCATCTATATTTCACCATGGATCTTCGTCATGCATAATCTACACTTGAGATGAATGGATGAGATACCATCTCAACCATGATGCAAGGGTCTAGATGACCCATCAAGTTATGGAATGTGGAGAACCCTCCATGATAGGGTCAATCAAAAGGAAACCCCATGCATGGGACATGCATGCATAAGATGGACCATTTGGCCACATCCAAGGAATTGTGTAGGATCTCCACCATTGATTGGTGGGTCCTATACTTTCCGAATGAAAGAAGAAGAAGATCTACACTATGGAAGGGATATTGCATGGAATAAAGAAGCACCCACCTAAATATCTTCACCAAAACTTGGATCACCAAGCTCTAAATGCTCCAAGGAACCAAGATAGATGGATGAGATGGGTTTTTAATGGATGGATTAAGAGAAAAAAGGAGGAGAAGGGGCTGGAGAATTTGGAATTTTTTAGAGAAATGTTGCTAGGGAAGAAGAGAAGAGAGAGAGAAATGAGAGGGAAAGAGAGAAAAATCTCTTTTAAGCTAAGTAATCATGAGTTTCTTACCTAGGATAGAGAAGAGAAATCATGGTAATAGGGAGTTAGAAATAATGTTGTAGGGTTAGTAAACTTTTTAGGTTAGTGGGTGGTGTTTTAGAGATGGGTGGTGTAGGGATAGGGCCTAAGTAGTGTGTGTGTGTGTAGTGTGTGTTGGAAATAGTGTAGTGTGTGTTGGAAATAGTTCCAAGAGATGGGACCTACCTAGAAATCCATGCACACCACCCCTAAGTGGGCCGCATGATCATGATCAAGGGCTTAGAAAATGAAATGCACCCAACTTACGATCTACACATCGGATGGATGCACAAGACGCGCCGTTGGAACCGCGGCGACAAAGTGTTTACAATGGTATAGGTCTCAACTCGATCCGAGTCGGGTCTTCATGACTGGGCTCACGGATGACCGCAAACACTATCCAAGGGTCACGGGTCGTCGAGATTCGACCGGTAGGACCGCGGGATCAAGATGGACGGAATGCATACTCACACACACACATGCACACATGCGAACTCGGGTCGGGTCTCACACATAATAATTGGTTAGTGGTAACTCCGGTCAAATATAACACATTTACCCCCTTTACAAAAGCTCTCGAGTGAGGCAACCAGTGGAAGGAGGAGAGTAGATCTCACTACTTCAAAATTGCAAATTTACGATGATTTTGCAACGAACATCGTCTGTTGCAAAAATAAAATAAATTAAAATTAAAATTAAAATTTTAAAAAAAATTTAAAAAAAAAAAGAAAGTTGGTTTAACAACGGTCTTTATCCGTCGCCAATGGAAAATGTGTGTCGCACGCATCTTTTTAGTGGAATTTATGGCAGTTAGAAGTGGCAGGATTTAGCGACGGACCAAAATCCATCTTTAAAATGAGATTTTCAATGGATTTTGGTCCGTCACAAAGTATTGCCCAAAAAACCCAACTTAAAACATTTAGTGATTGATTTTATTTGTTTTTGCGACGAATTCCGTTGCCCCTTGTATGCTTATATATTCTTATATATATATATATATATATATATATATATATATATATATATATATATATATATATATATATATATATATATATATATAATTTGGTGTAACTGGTAAAATGGTTGTTACATGTGACTAGGTGTGTAAATATCTTGAAGAGGTACAAAAGGGTCTTTCTACAAAGGACATCATGTCCTTATGATTCTTTGAATGCATTATTTTTTGTATCAATTGAGTGAAATTTATTAATAAATTTATTTTTCTTTAAAATTGATATTTAAATGCTTTGCAATATCACAAGAAAAATCCTAATCTACATCTTTAGTATTTTATTAGAAATCGAGATTTTAGAAAATTAAGTTTGAAAAAAAAATAGATTAAAAAAAATCCAAATTTTGTTAAATAATTGAAATTTTGAAAAAGAAATTTGAAAAGTTCAAAAAGAATTATGATTTTTTAAATAAAAAAAAAAGTTGAAAAGTTTAAAAAAAAAAAACATCTAACAATGTTTGAGAAAAAAATGAGATTTTGAGGGGATAAAAAAACTGTGATTTAATAAAAATCTAGATTTTGAAAAAAAAAAGTTGGAAAAAATTAAATTGATAATTTTGAAAAAAATATATATATTTAGAAAAAAAATGATATTTTGAAAAAGAAAATTGAAACTATTTTTAAAATTTGTGAAAATTTTGACAACTTTGAAAAAATATATATTTTTTGAAAAAGAAAATGAGATTTTGTATTTTGAAAAAAACATTAAAAAGTTCAATAAGAATTGACTAGTTCAACAATAAAAAAAAAGATTTTAAAACGGAAAATGGAGAAGTTCGAAAGAATAGAAATTTTGAAGAAAAAAATGAGATTAAAAAATCGAGATTTTAACAAAAACGAGACATTTTGAAAGGAAATTTGAGACAAAAAAAAAATGATGATTTAAAAAACCAACTAGATTTTGATATATAAAAAATATTATTTTGAAAAAATAAAATAAAATTGAAAAGTTGAAAACAAAATGGTGCTTTTGAAAAAAAGATGGCATCTTGAAATTTTTGAGAAGTTTGAATAAATTGTTAAGTTTGAATAAAAAATTAGATTTTGGAAAAGAAAATTTCAGAATTTGTATTTTAAAAAAAAATTAAAACTTTGATAACAAAAATGATATTTCGTCAAAATTTTCAAAAATAAAAAATAAAATTGGGCATTTTGATGGAAAATTGACGTTTTGAAAAAGAAAATTTAGTTAAAATTTTTTATAATAAAAAAAAATTATATTTAAAAAACACTGATATTTTGAGAAAATTTTAATATTTTAAAAAAGAAAGTTGATAAGTTCAAAATAAATATAAATAAATTGATTTTGAAAGAAAAAGTTCAAAAGTTTGGAAAATTTTCACAATGTTTGAGGAATTTTGCGATTTTGAAAAATTTTGAGATAAAAAAATGAGATTTTGAAAAACGAAGTTATACGGTTGGAGAAAAAAAACCAATGTTTGGGAAACTTTTGGATTTTGAAAAGAATTGAGATTTTTTTTTTAAAAAAATGAGATGTTGAAAAACTGATTTTATATCCCACTATAAAAGAAATGTAATTACAAGAATAACTTATAATGATGGGATTGGTCAATTTCTATGATGAGGCCATCCTAAAGTTGATTTGAATGGTCAGATATGTTTGGAATGTGCTAAGTAGGATAGAGAACAAATTCAGCCCAATCTAACATGAACCGAATCATATCCATCCAAAACACTTTTTAAATGAGTATGATTAGTTTAAGTATAAATGGATTTTATGAATAGATAAACAAGATTGATATACATAAAATACATCAATTTGACTGACACGTTTATTTATCACTATTTCTATTATGGCCCCATTATAATTTGGAGCTTCACACTTTTTGGGATCACTTCCTAAAATAAGATGGTAAAACATATGGAAGACGGTGTGGATTTACAAAAAAATACATCAAGGTGGGTCCTACACGGTTACGTAACACCCACTTAAGGGACATTGAATTAGGTGCCGCCCCGACCTCACCCAACACAATGTGGCCCTGACTATGGGGCCCACTTTGATGATGTGTTGTATATCCATGCCATCCATCTATTTCTACAGCCCATTTTTGGGCGGGGTATCAAAAAATGTGCAGATTTAAATCTTAAATGGACCAAACCACCGAAAAGATTGGTAATATAGTGTCTCACCATTAAAAATTACAAAGGACCTGTCATAAGGTTTTAATAGTGTTTATTTGCAATCCAACTTGTTAATAATATCAAGAAGATCTGGATGAAAGGAAATTACAAAGACAATACACCAAAACTTTGTATTAGGAATGGCTACAGTTTTTGTTTAGAAATGGCCAAGAACCGTTCCTAATTAAAAACGGTTTGCAACCACTCCTTAGTGGTACTAAAACTCGCTGCAAGCCCTCTCTCTCTCTCTCTCTCTCTCTCTCTCTCTCTCTCTCTCTCTCTCTCTCTCTCTCATTTCACCATTGCCGATTTCTTGTCTCTTGTTTTTCTTCCCATTTGGTCATGGCCGATTTCCTCTTTCTCATTTTTCTTTTCACTTCTTCCAGCCGATTAATTCTCCTCTTAGTCACCCTCTCTGATAGATCTCATTTCTTCTGATTGCTTGCCCAATCACATGGTTCGTCTCACCATGGAGAGAGAGAGAGAGAGAGAGAGAGAGAGAGAGAGAGATTGAAATCCATGTCTCAGGAAAACCGCTCCCAAATCTCCCAATTCTTTTACCAGAAACCCTAATTTTCGATCAATTTTCAACCTCTACTGTCATAAACCTGCCTCGGAACTCATAGATTTTCGCATCTCATAGCTGGAATCTCCTCGATTGGATATTCTTTGTCTGATTCCGGGTAAAACAACATCGAAATCGTCGGATTTTGTCACGAATCTCTGTGATTTGGTGGAAAGCCGCTCTCCGAAGGTCGAAAATCATTTTGTCTCTATTAGATCGGGTTTCCACGAAGGTAGTTGGCGGAGGATCGGAGATCCGAAAGAAATGTGGTGTCTTTAGATTATCAAACTTTAACAGACCTCCTTTAGTGTAATGCTCCGGTTTTTAGAACCCAAGTATATGACTCGTTCTCCAAAAACCCGAGTGTTAGCTTTTAAAACTCAGTGTAAATTTGAACCGCTTTGTCATTAATCAGAGTTAGCCACAAACATAGCTAGAGTAAACCATGCATTATATAAAAACATTCCAATCATAATAAAAATCCAAATGTAGCGCCTATACAGGAGTTATACAACCCTCAAATAGCAAAGTTCATTAATTAAAAACAGAAATCCATCATCTAACAG